>NW_027223740.1:63161-103249 GCF_029378745.1 Bos indicus | reverse complement strand
CTCGCTTTAGTCCACCCAGTGAGCTCCAAGAGATACCCGTCGCGACTCGAGAGCAGAGTGGGGTTCTTTGCTTCCACTCGAGATGGAGGCCTGTCTCCCCGGGTGTGTCTGGAATGCAACCCCGAGATCCCTTTCGCCCCTGAAGAGGAACATTGGCTTCTGGACACAAGCCTAGATGAGGTCTATTGGCCCTGCAGTCACTCGAGAGCAATCCCCAGCTTTCCTTCGCAACTCGAATGGAAGATTGGACTTCCCTGGGCCAACACAAGAGGCATCCTGAATTCCCCGTCGTAACTCGAGAATCCCGCTGCAACTCGAGAAAATCCACGTGGTTCCCCCGTCATCGCAAGATGAAGCCCTTTCCCGCTACAGTGTCTCAGGAGAAGTCCCACGTTAGGTATTGGAGGTCGAAACGGTACTTGGCACCCTTGATGCGACCCACAAAGTGCCCCGACATCCCGGTCTCCCTCAAGAGGAACACCGAGGTTTTCCCGCAACCACTTCCTCTGAGCCCCTTCTACCCTCCTGATCTGGACAGGAGGGTCGACTCCCCTGCTTTGTCTGGAAGGGGTTCCCGACCTTCCGGTCGCACCTCAGGATGAGGCCGGTCTCACGACGACATTCCAGACGTGGCCTCGTGGGTGGTTCCACATTCCGAAGGACCCCGATTTCCCGGTCCCCTCTTGATAAGAACCCGATGCCCGGACACCTCTCCGAACTCCACCCTGTGAATGAAGTCAACACGAAGGGGCAGTGACTCGCCCGTGCATCGTCGGGAAAAGACCCCCAGGTTCCAAATACCGCTCGACAAGTGGCCTGTCTCCCCGGGAACACCTCGAGAGGCAAGCGGAGTTCCATGCCTCAACCCAAGACGAGGCCTGACTCTCCTGTCCCAAGTCTGCAGGGACCTTGCGATCGGAGTCTGAAGTCAGAGGAACCCTGAGGTTCCTGCCTCAACTGGAGATGAGGCCCTCTTCCAATGCACCAAACCCAGTGGAGTGCCGAGAGGCCCCTCCCACCTCCAGTTTCCCTGACTTCTCAGAGCCACCATGAGAAGCCCCCTGAGGTCACCTGCACAAGTCGAGGGACCCCAGGGTGTCCTGCCTCAACCCGAGAAAGACCTCGAGAGACCTTCTTCAACACGTCTCGAGGCCAGATTCCCCTACTGCCGTGAGCCGGCATATTGCATATTGAGTGCATATTGCATATTGCATATTGAGTGCAGCACTTTCCACAGCATCCTCTTTCAGGATCTGGAATAGCTCCACTGGAATTCTATCACTGCTGGGAGCCAGTGAGGAACTCCGCCCATGACAAAGGTCATGAGGAAGGAGGCTCGGCATACGCAAAGGCGGGATCGAGCTTCAGGAGTCCCCCTGGAAATTCTCGAGCATATACCCCCAAAACCAGAGTCTGCCTACTTTCTGCTTGTGCTTTCACCTAAACCTCTGACTTTACGGGGGGCTCTCCCCCACTACCTCTCTCTGAAAAAAGAGTTAGCTTACAGTTCCAGTTAATAATTCCTGGGTGTGACAGTGTTTAACCTACAAACTCCTTTGGAAATCCTCTAGCCTGCCTGAATAGGTTTTTCCGGCCACATGGGATCGTTCAGAGCCTCCCAACTGTGAGAGGCAGGAGATGTTCTAAACTGTCTAAACACAGATTCTTTTGAGTAGTTACAAGATTGATTAGAAATTGTATTGGTGAATGGTTTTTCACTTGTTGGGCCATTGTTTGCTGCTAAGTTTCCATATCCCTTACCTGCTGTGTCCCTGGCAGTGTATTGATTAATATAATTGGTGTAAGTAGTAGCTTTAATGTTTGTAACCTGGGACCCTTGAGTTAATTCTTTTTCTTGTTATAGCCCACCACACCTTTGCTCTGTAGGAATGCAACTTTATCTAATGCTTTTTTGGAGGGTGGCTCCTGACCAACCACCTTTAGAGAAAAATAAGTTTTCTGAAGAAAAGGTCTTAAAATGTTAACAGGCCTCCGGGCCAGAAGATGATGCAAATCACCTAAGCTTTTGCATATGATAAGTTTGCAGGAAGAAAGCCTGGTTTGCTGCAAGACTCGACCCCTTCCCCCATTATCCTCTATGCATAACTTAAGGTATAAAAACTACTTTGAAAAATAAAGTGCGGGCCTTGTTCACCGAAACTTGGTCTCACCATGTCGTTCTTTCTCTTACCTTCTGGCTGAATTATTCAGCCTCTTTTCTCCACTGAATTTCCTCACTGAGCTATCCTCATTCTATTACTCTTTATATCCTTAATTAACATTTAATTAAGCAGTGGTTTCCTGATCTTCGCCTACGCCGTCTCTCCTTCGAATACCCTGGATCAGCCGGGGCTGGTCCCCGGCACCCTACCATGGCTCGAGAGCAATGAGGCGCTCGCCCTCGCCACTCGCATGGAGACCCGACTTCCCTGGCGCCCCACGAGAGGCTCACTGACCTCGCCGTCGTACCTCGTGAGAAAGCGCACACTGGGGCCGCCGCTCGAGAACAACCCCAAGACTCCCCCGGCATCGCGAGATGAGGGCCTTCGTCTCCTGCATGGCCTAGAGACCAATCTCGCGACCTCTCTCCAAACGCCTCAGGAGGCTTGACTCGCTTTAGTCCACCCAGTGAGCTCCAAGAGATACCCGTCGCGACTCGAGAGCAGAGCGGGGTTCTTTGCTTCCACTCGAGATGGAGGCCTGTCTCCCCGGGTGTGTCTGGAATGCAACCCCGAGATCCCTGTCGCCCCTGGAGAGGAACACTGGCTTCTGGACACAAGCCTAGATGAGGTCTATTGGCCCTGCAGTCACTCGAGAGAAATCCCCAGCTTTCCTTCGCAACTCGAATGGAAGATTGGACTTCCCTGGGCCTACACAAGAGGCATCCTGAATTCCCCGTCGTAATTCGAGAATCCTGCTACACCTCGAGAAAAACCACGTGGTTCCCCCGTCATCGCAAGATGTAGCCCTGTGCCGCTACAGCGTCTCAGGAGAAGTCCCACTTTAGGAATTGGAGGTCGAAACGGTACTTGTCACCCTTGATGCGACCCACAAAGTGCCCCGACATCCCGGTCTCCCTCGAGAGGAACACCGAAGTTTTCCGGCAACACTTCCTCGGAGCCTCTTCTACCCTCCTGATCTGGACAGGAGGGTCGACTCCCCTGCTTTGTCTGGAAGGGGTTCCCGACCTTCCGGTCGCACCTCAGGATGAGGCCGGTCTCACGACGACATTCCAGACGTGGCCTCGTGGGTGGTTCCACATTCCGAAGGACCCCGATTTCCCGGTCCCCTCTTGATAAGAACCCGATGCCCGGACACCTCTTCGAACTCCACCCTGTGAATGAAGTCAACACGAAGGGGCAGTGACTCGCCCGTGCATCGTCGGGAAAAGACCCCCAGGTTCCAAATACCGCTCGACAAGTGGCCTGTCTCCCCGGGAACACCTCGAGAGGCAAGCGGAGTTCCATGCCTCAACCCAAGACGAGGCCTGACTCTCCTGTCCCAAGTCTGCAGGGACCTTGCGATCGGAGTCTGAAGTCAGAGGAACCCTGAGGTTCCTGCCTCAACTGGAGATGAGGCCCTCTTCCAATGCACCAAACCCAGTGGAGTGCCGAGAGGCCCCTCCCACCTCCAGTTTCCCTGACTTCTCAGAGCCACCATGAGAAGCCCCCTGAGGTCACCTGCACAAGTCGAGGGACCCCAGGGTGTCCTGCCTCAACCCGAGAAAGACCTCGAGAGACCTTCTTCAACACGTCTCGAGGCCAGATTCCCCTACTATGACTTGAGAGTAAAGACGCGCTCCCCCTCGCCATTCGCATGGAGACCCGACTTCCTTGCCGCCCCACGAGAGGCTCACTGACCTCGCCGTCGTACCTCGCGAGAAACCGCACACTGGGGCCGCCGCTCGAGAACAACCCCGAGCCTCCCCCGTCATCGCGACTTGAGGGCCTTCGTCTCCTGTATGGCCTAGAGACCAGTCTCTCGACCTCTCTCCAAACGCCTCAGGAGGCTTGACTCCCTTTAGTCCACCCAGTGAGCTCCAAGAGATACCCGTCGCGACTCGAGAGCAGAGCGGGGTTCTTTGCTTCCACTCGAGATGGATGCCTGTCTCCCCGGGTGCGTCTGGAATGCAACCCCGAGATCCCTTTCGCCCCTGGAGAGGAACATTGGCTTCTGGACACAAGCCTAGATGAGGTCTATTGGCCCTGCAGTCACTCGAGAGCAATCCCCAGCTTTCCTTCGCAACTCGAATGGAAGATTGGACTTCCCTGGGCCAACACAAGAGGCATCCTGAATTCCCCGTCGTAACTCGAGAATCCCGCTGCAACTCGAGAAAATCCACGTGGTTCCCCCGTCATCGCAAGATGAAGCCCTTTCCCGCTACAGTGTCTCAGGAGAAGTCCCACGTTAGGTATTGGAGGTCGAAACGGTACTTGGCACCCTTGATGCGACCCACAAAGTGCCCCGACATCCCGGTCTCCCTCAAGAGGAACACCGAGGTTTTCCCGCACCACTTCCTCTGAGCCCCTTCTACCCTCCTGATCTGGACAGGAGGGTCGACTCCCCTGCTTTGTCTGGAAGGGGTTCCCGACCTTCCGGTCGCACCTCAGGATGAGGCCGGTCTCACGACGACATTCCAGACGTGGCCTCGTGGGTGGTTCCACATTCCGAAGGACCCCGATTTCCCGGTCCCCTCTTGATAAGAACCCGATGCCCGGACACCTCTTCGAACTCCACCCTGTGAATGAAGTCAACACGAAGGGGCAGTGACTCGCCCGTGCATCGTCGGGAAAAGACCCCCAGGTTCCAAATACCGCTCGACAAGTGGCCTGTCTCCCCGGGAACACCTCGAGAGGCAAGCGGAGTTCCATGCCTCAACCCAAGACGAGGCCTGACTCTCCTGTCCCAAGTCTGCAGGGACCTTGCGATCGGAGTCTGAAGTCAGAGGAACCCTGAGGTTCCTGCCTCAACTGGAGATGAGGCCCTCTTCCAATGCACCAAACCCAGTGGAGTGCCGAGAGGCCCCTCCCACCTCCAGTTTCCCTGACTTCTCAGAGCCACCATGAGAAGCCCCCTGAGGTCACCTGCACAAGTCGAGGGACCCCAGGGTGTCCTGCCTCAACCCGAGAAAGACCTCGAGAGACCTTCTTCAACACGTCTCGAGGCCAGATTCCCCTACTATGACTTGAGAGTAAAGACGCGCTCCCCCTCGCCATTCGCATGGAGACCCGACTTCCTTGCCGCCCCACGAGAGGCTCACTGACCTCGCCGTCGTACCTCGCGAGAAACCGCACACTGGGGCCGCCGCTCGAGAACAACCCCGAGCCTCCCCCGTCATCGCGACTTGAGGGCCTTCGTCTCCTGTATGGCCTAGAGACCAGTCTCTCGACCTCTCTCCAAACGCCTCAGGAGGCTTGACTCCCTTTAGTCCACCCAGTGAGCTCCAAGAGATACCCGTCGCGACTCGAGAGCAGAGCGGGGTTCTTTGCTTCCACTCGAGATGGATGCCTGTCTCCCCGGGTGCGTCTGGAATGCAACCCCGAGATCCCTTTCGCCCCTGGAGAGGAACATTGGCTTCTGGACACAAGCCTAGATGAGGTCTATTGGCCCTGCAGTCACTCGAGAGCAATCCCCAGCTTTCCTTCGCAACTCGAATGGAAGATTGGACTTCCCTGGGCCAACACAAGAGGCATCCTGAATTCCCCGTCGTAACTCGAGAATCCCGCTGCAACTCGAGAAAATCCACGTGGTTCCCCCGTCATCGCAAGATGAAGCCCTTTCCCGCTACAGTTTCTCAGGAGAAGTCCCACGTTAGGTATTGGAGGTCGAAACGGTACTTGGCACCCTTGATGCGACCCACAAAGTGCCCCGACATCCCGGTCTCCCTCAAGAGGAACACCGAGGTTTTCCCGCACCACTTCCTCTGAGCCCCTTCTACCCTCCTGATCTGGACAGGAGGGTCGACTCCCCTGCTTTGTCTGGAAGGGGTTCCCGACCTTCCGGTCGCACCTCAGGATGAGGCCGGTCTCACGACGACATTCCAGACGTGGCCTCGTGGGTGGTTCCACATTCCGAAGGACCCCGATTTCCCGGTCCCCTCTTGATAAGAACCCGATGCCCGGACACCTCTTCGAACTCCACCCTGTGAATGAAGTCAACACGAAGGGGCAGTGACTCGCCCGTGCATCGTCGGGAAAAGACCCCCAGGTTCCAAATACCGCTCGACAAGTGGCCTGTCTCCCCGGGAACACCTCGAGAGGCAAGCGGAGTTCCATGCCTCAACCCAAGACGAGGCCTGACTCTCCTGTCCCAAGTCTGCAGGGACCTTGCGATCGGAGTCTGAAGTCAGAGGAACCCTGAGGTTCCTGCCTCAACTGGAGATGAGGCCCTCTTCCAATGCACCAAACCCAGTGGAGTGCCGAGAGGCCCCTCCCACCTCCAGTTTCCCTGACTTCTCAGAGCCACCATGAGAAGCCCCCTGAGGTCACCTGCACAAGTCGAGGGACCCCAGGGTGTCCTGCCTCAACCCGAGAAAGACCTCGAGAGACCTTCTTCAACACGTCTCGAGGCCAGATTCCCCTACTATGACTTGAGAGTAAAGACGCGCTCCCCCTCGCCATTCGCATGGAGACCCGACTTCCTTGCCGCCCCACGAGAGGCTCACTGACCTCGCCGTCGTACCTCGCGAGAAAGCCGCACACTGGGGCCGCCGCTCGAGAACAACCCCGAGCCTCCCCCGTCATCGCGACTTGAGGGCCTTCGTCTCCTGTATGGCCTAGAGACCAGTCTCTCGACCTCTCTCCAAACGCCTCAGGAGGCTTGACTCCCTTTAGTCCACCCAGTGAGCTCCAAGAGATACCCGTCGCGACTCGAGAGCAGAGCGGGGTTCTTTGCTTCCACTCGAGATGGATGCCTGTCTCCCCGGGTGCGTCTGGAATGCAACCCCGAGATCCCTTTCGCCCCTGGAGAGGAACATTGGCTTCTGGACACAAGCCTAGATGAGGTCTATTGGCCCTGCAGTCACTCGAGAGCAATCCCCAGCTTTCCTTCGCAACTCGAATGGAAGATTGGACTTCCCTGGGCCAACACAAGAGGCATCCTGAGTTCCCCATCGTAACTCGAGAATCCCGCTGCAACTCGAGAAAATCCACGTGGTTCCCCGGTCATCGCAAGATGAAGCCCTTTCCCGCTACAGTGTCTCAGGAGAAGTCCCACGTTAGGTATTGGAGGTCGAAACGGTACTTGGCACCCTTGATGCGACCCACAAAGTGCCCCGACATCCCGGTCTCCCTCAAGAGGAACACCGAGGTTTTCCCGAACCACTTCCTCTGAGCCCCTTCTGCCCTCCTGATCTCGACAGGAGGGTCGACTCCGCTGCTTTGTCTGGAAGGGGTTCCCGACCTTCCGGTCGCACCTCAGGATGAGGCCGGTCTCACGACGACATTCCAGACGTAGCCTCGTGGGTGCTTCCACATTGTGAAGGACCCCGATTTCCCGGTCCCCTCTTGATAAGAACCCGATGCCCGGACACCTCTCCGAACTCCACCCTGTGAATGAAGTCAACACGAAGGGGCAGTCACTCGTCCATGTATCGTCCGGAAAAACCCCCAGGTTCCAAATACAGCTCGACAAGTGGCCTCTCTCCCCGGGGAGACCTCGAGAGATAAGCGGAGTTCCATGCCACAACCCAAGACGAGGCCTGACTCTCCTGTTCCCAGTCTGCAGGGACCCTGCGATCAGAGTCTGAAGTCAGAGGAACCCGGACGTTCCTGCCTCACCTGGAGATGAGGCCCTCTTCCAATGCACCAAACCCAGTGGAGTGCCGAGAGGCCCCTCCCACCTCCAGTTTCCCTGACTTCTCAGAGCCACCATGAGAAGCCCCCTGAGGTCACCTGCACAAGTCGAGGGACCCCAGGGTGTCCTGCCTCAACCCGAGAAAGACCTCGAGAGACCTTCTTCAACACGTCTCGAGGCCAGATTCCCCTACTGCCGTGAGCCGGCATATTGCATATTGAGTGCATATTGCATATTGCATATTGAGTGCAGCACTTTCCACAGCATCCTCTTTCAGGATCTGGAATAGCTCCACTGGAATTCTATCACTGCTGGGAGCCAGTGAGGAACTCCGCCCATGACAAAGGTCATGAGGAAGGAGGCTCGGCATACGCAAAGGCGGGATCGAGCTTCAGGAGTCCCCCTGGAAATTCTCGAGCATATACCCCCAAAACCAGAGTCTGCCTACTTTCTGCTTGTGCTTTCACCTAAACCTCTGACTTTACGGGGGGCTCTCCCCCACTACCTCTCTCTGAAAAAAGAGTTAGCTTACAGTTCCAGTTAATAATTCCTGGGTGTGACAGTGTTTAACCTACAAACTCCTTTGGAAATCCTCTAGCCTGCCTGAATAGGTTTTTCCGGCCACATGGGATCGTTCAGAGCCTCCCAACTGTGAGAGGCAGGAGATGTTCTAAACTGTCTAAACACAGATTCTTTTGAGTAGTTACAAGATTGATTAGAAATTGTATTGGTGAATGGTTTTTCACTTGTTGGGCCATTGTTTGCTGCTAAGTTTCCATATCCCTTACCTGCTGTGTCCCTGGCAGTGTATTGATTAATATAATTGGTGTAAGTAGTAGCTTTAATGTTTGTAACCTGGGACCCTTGAGTTAATTCTTTTTCTGGTTATAGCCCACCACACCTTTGCTCTGTAGGAATGCAACTTTATCTAATGCTTTTTTGGAGGGTGGCTCCTGACCAACCACCTTTAGAGAAAAATAAGTTTTCTGAAGAAAAGGTCTTAAAATGTTAACAGGCCTCCGGGCCAGAAGATGATGCAAATCACCTAAGCTTTTGCATATGATAAGTTTGCAGGAAGAAAGCCTGGTTTGCTGCAAGACTCGACCCCTTCCCCCATTATCCTCTATGCATAACTTAAGGTATAAAAACTACTTTGAAAAATAAAGTGCGGGCCTTGTTCACCGAAACTTGGTCTCACCATGTCGTTCTTTCTCTTACCTTCTGGCTGAATTATTCAGCCTCTTTTCTCCACTGAATTTCCTCACTGAGCTATCCTCATTCTATTACTCTTTATATCCTTAATTAACATTTAATTAAGCAGTGGTTTCCTGATCTTCGCCTACGCCGTCTCTCCTTCGAATACCCTGGATCAGCCGGGGCTGGTCCCCGGCACCCTACCATGGCTCGAGAGCAATGAGGCGCTCGCCCTCGCCACTCGCATGGAGACCCGACTTCCCTGGCGCCCCACGAGAGGCTCACTGACCTCGCCGTCGTACCTCGTGAGAAAGCGCACACTGGGGCCGCCGCTCGAGAACAACCCCAAGACTCCCCCGGCATCGCGAGATGAGGGCCTTCGTCTCCTGCATGGCCTAGAGACCAATCTCGCGACCTCTCTCCAAACGCCTCAGGAGGCTTGACTCGCTTTAGTCCACCCAGTGAGCTCCAAGAGATACCCGTCGCGACTCGAGAGCAGAGCGGGGTTCTTTGCTTCCACTCGAGATGGAGGCCTGTCTCCCCGGGTGTGTCTGGAATGCAACCCCGAGATCCCTGTCGCCCCTGGAGAGGAACACTGGCTTCTGGACACAAGCCTAGATGAGGTCTATTGGCCCTGCAGTCACTCGAGAGAAATCCCCAGCTTTCCTTCGCAACTCGAATGGAAGATTGGACTTCCCTGGGCCTACACAAGAGGCATCCTGAATTCCCCGTCGTAATTCGAGAATCCTGCTACACCTCGAGAAAAACCACGTGGTTCCCCCGTCATCGCAAGATGTAGCCCTGTGCCGCTACAGCGTCTCAGGAGAAGTCCCACTTTAGGAATTGGAGGTCGAAACGGTACTTGTCACCCTTGATGCGACCCACAAAGTGCCCCGACATCCCGGTCTCCCTCGAGAGGAACACCGAAGTTTTCCGGCAACACTTCCTCGGAGCCTCTTCTACCCTCCTGATCTGGACAGGAGGGTCGACTCCCCTGCTTTGTCTGGAAGGGGTTCCCGACCTTCCGGTCGCACCTCAGGATGAGGCCGGTCTCACGACGACATTCCAGACGTGGCCTCGTGGGTGGTTCCACATTCCGAAGGACCCCGATTTCCCGGTCCCCTCTTGATAAGAACCCGATGCCCGGACACCTCTTCGAACTCCACCCTGTGAATGAAGTCAACACGAAGGGGCAGTGACTCGCCCGTGCATCGTCGGGAAAAGACCCCCAGGTTCCAAATACCGCTCGACAAGTGGCCTGTCTCCCCGGGAACACCTCGAGAGGCAAGCGGAGTTCCATGCCTCAACCCAAGACGAGGCCTGACTCTCCTGTCCCAAGTCTGCAGGGACCTTGCGATCGGAGTCTGAAGTCAGAGGAACCCTGAGGTTCCTGCCTCAACTGGAGATGAGGCCCTCTTCCAATGCACCAAACCCAGTGGAGTGCCGAGAGGCCCCTCCCACCTCCAGTTTCCCTGACTTCTCAGAGCCACCATGAGAAGCCCCCTGAGGTCACCTGCACAAGTCGAGGGACCCCAGGGTGTCCTGCCTCAACCCGAGAAAGACCTCGAGAGACCTTCTTCAACACGTCTCGAGGCCAGATTCCCCTACTATGACTTGAGAGTAAAGACGCGCTCCCCCTCGCCATTCGCATGGAGACCCGACTTCCTTGCCGCCCCACGAGAGGCTCACTGACCTCGCCGTCGTACCTCGCGAGAAACCGCACACTGGGGCCGCCGCTCGAGAACAACCCCGAGCCTCCCCCGTCATCGCGACTTGAGGGCCTTCGTCTCCTGTATGGCCTAGAGACCAGTCTCTCGACCTCTCTCCAAACGCCTCAGGAGGCTTGACTCCCTTTAGTCCACCCAGTGAGCTCCAAGAGATACCCGTCGCGACTCGAGAGCAGAGCGGGGTTCTTTGCTTCCACTCGAGATGGATGCCTGTCTCCCCGGGTGCGTCTGGAATGCAACCCCGAGATCCCTTTCGCCCCTGGAGAGGAACATTGGCTTCTGGACACAAGCCTAGATGAGGTCTATTGGCCCTGCAGTCACTCGAGAGCAATCCCCAGCTTTCCTTCGCAACTCGAATGGAAGATTGGACTTCCCTGGGCCAACACAAGAGGCATCCTGAATTCCCCGTCGTAACTCGAGAATCCCGCTGCAACTCGAGAAAATCCACGTGGTTCCCCCGTCATCGCAAGATGAAGCCCTTTCCCGCTACAGTTTCTCAGGAGAAGTCCCACGTTAGGTATTGGAGGTCGAAACGGTACTTGGCACCCTTGATGCGACCCACAAAGTGCCCCGACATCCCGGTCTCCCTCAAGAGGAACACCGAGGTTTTCCCGCACCACTTCCTCTGAGCCCCTTCTACCCTCCTGATCTGGACAGGAGGGTCGACTCCCCTGCTTTGTCTGGAAGGGGTTCCCGACCTTCCGGTCGCACCTCAGGATGAGGCCGGTCTCACGACGACATTCCAGACGTGGCCTCGTGGGTGGTTCCACATTCCGAAGGACCCCGATTTCCCGGTCCCCTCTTGATAAGAACCCGATGCCCGGACACCTCTTCGAACTCCACCCTGTGAATGAAGTCAACACGAAGGGGCAGTGACTCGCCCGTGCATCGTCGGGAAAAGACCCCCAGGTTCCAAATACCGCTCGACAAGTGGCCTGTCTCCCCGGGAACACCTCGAGAGGCAAGCGGAGTTCCATGCCTCAACCCAAGACGAGGCCTGACTCTCCTGTCCCAAGTCTGCAGGGACCTTGCGATCGGAGTCTGAAGTCAGAGGAACCCTGAGGTTCCTGCCTCAACTGGAGATGAGGCCCTCTTCCAATGCACCAAACCCAGTGGAGTGCCGAGAGGCCCCTCCCACCTCCAGTTTCCCTGACTTCTCAGAGCCACCATGAGAAGCCCCCTGAGGTCACCTGCACAAGTCGAGGGACCCCAGGGTGTCCTGCCTCAACCCGAGAAAGACCTCGAGAGACCTTCTTCAACACGTCTCGAGGCCAGATTCCCCTACTATGACTTGAGAGTAAAGACGCGCTCCCCCTCGCCATTCGCATGGAGACCCGACTTCCTTGCCGCCCCACGAGAGGCTCACTGACCTCGCCGTCGTACCTCGCGAGAAACCGCACACTGGGGCCGCCGCTCGAGAACAACCCCGAGCCTCCCCCGTCATCGCGACTTGAGGGCCTTCGTCTCCTGTATGGCCTAGAGACCAGTCTCTCGACCTCTCTCCAAACGCCTCAGGAGGCTTGACTCCCTTTAGTCCACCCAGTGAGCTCCAAGAGATACCCGTCGCGACTCAAGAGCAGAGCGGGGTTCTTTGCTTCCACTCGAGATGGATGCCTGTCTCCCCGGGTGCGTCTGGAATGCAACCCCGAGATCCCTTTCGCCCCTGGAGAGGAACATTGGCTTCTGGACACAAGCCTAGATGAGGTCTATTGGCCCTGCAGTCACTCGAGAGCAATCCCCAGCTTTCCTTCGCAACTCGAATGGAAGATTGGACTTCCCTGGGCCAACACAAGAGGCATCCTGAGTTCCCCATCGTAACTCGAGAATCCCGCTGCAACTCGAGAAAATCCACGTGGTTCCCCGGTCATCGCAAGATGAAGCCCTTTCCCGCTACAGTGTCTCAGGAGAAGTCCCACGTTAGGTATTGGAGGTCGAAACGGTACTTGGCACCCTTGATGCGACCCACAAAGTGCCCCGACATCCCGGTCTCCCTCAAGAGGAACACCGAGGTTTTCCCGAACCACTTCCTCTGAGCCCCTTCTGCCCTCCTGATCTCGACAGGAGGGTCGACTCCGCTGCTTTGTCTGGAAGGGGTTCCCGACCTTCCGGTCGCACCTCAGGATGAGGCCGGTCTCACGACGACATTCCAGACGTAGCCTCGTGGGTGCTTCCACATTGTGAAGGACCCCGATTTCCCGGTCCCCTCTTGATAAGAACCCGATGCCCGGACACCTCTCCGAACTCCACCCTGTGAATGAAGTCAACACGAAGGGGCAGTCACTCGTCCATGTATCGTCCGGAAAAACCCCCAGGTTCCAAATACAGCTCGACAAGTGGCCTCTCTCCCCGGGGAGACCTCGAGAGATAAGCGGAGTTCCATGCCACAACCCAAGACGAGGCCTGACTCTCCTGTTCCCAGTCTGCAGGGACCCTGCGATCAGAGTCTGAAATCAGAGGAACCCGGACGTTCCTGCCTCACCTGGAGATGAGGCCCTCTTCCAATGCACCAAACCCAGTGGAGTGCCGAGAGGCCCCTCCCACCTCCAGTTTCCCTGACTTCTCAGAGCCACCATGAGAAGCCCCCTGAGGTCACCTGCACAAGTCGAGGGACCCCAGGGTGTCCTGCCTCAACCCGAGAAAGACCTCGAGAGACCTTCTTCAACACGTCTCGAGGCCAGATTCCCCTACTGCCGTGAGCCGGCATATTGCATATTGAGTGCATATTGCATATTGCATATTGAGTGCAGCACTTTCCACAGCATCATCTTTCAGGATCTGGAATAGCTCCACTGGAATTCTATCACTGCTGGGAGCCAGTGAGGAACTCCGCCCATGACAAAGGTCATGAGGAAGGAGGCTCGGCATACGCAAAGGCGGGATCGAGCTTCAGGAGTCCCCCTGGAAATTCTCGAGCATATACCCCCAAAACCAGAGTCTGCCTACTTTCTGCTTGTGCTTTCACCTAAACCTCTGACTTTACGGGGGGCTCTCCCCCACTACCTCTCTCTGAAAAAAGAGTTAGCTTACAGTTCCAGTTAATAATTCCTGGGTGTGACAGTGTTTAACCTACAAACTCCTTTGGAAATCCTCTAGCCTGCCTGAATAGGTTTTTCCGGCCACATGGGATCGTTCAGAGCCTCCCAACTGTGAGAGGCAGGAGATGTTCTAAACTGTCTAAACACAGATTCTTTTGAGTAGTTACAAGATTGATTAGAAATTGTATTGGTGAATGGTTTTTCACTTGTTGGGCCATTGTTTGCTGCTAAGTTTCCATATCCCTTACCTGCTGTGTCCCTGGCAGTGTATTGATTAATATAATTGGTGTAAGTAGTAGCTTTAATGTTTGTAACCTGGGACCCTTGAGTTAATTCTTTTTCTGGTTATAGCCCACCACACCTTTGCTCTGTAGGAATGCAACTTTATCTAATGCTTTTTTGGAGGGTGGCTCCTGACCAACCACCTTTAGAGAAAAATAAGTTTTCTGAAGAAAAGGTCTTAAAATGTTAACAGGCCTCCGGGCCAGAAGATGATGCAAATCACCTAAGCTTTTGCATATGATAAGTTTGCAGGAAGAAAGCCTGGTTTGCTGCAAGACTCGACCCCTTCCCCCATTATCCTCTATGCATAACTTAAGGTATAAAAACTACTTTGAAAAATAAAGTGCGGGCCTTGTTCACCGAAACTTGGTCTCACCATGTCGTTCTTTCTCTTACCTTCTGGCTGAATTATTCAGCCTCTTTTCTCCACTGAATTTCCTCACTGAGCTATCCTCATTCTATTACTCTTTATATCCTTAATTAACATTTAATTAAGCAGTGGTTTCCTGATCTTCGCCTACGCCGTCTCTCCTTCGAATACCCTGGATCAGCCGGGGCTGGTCCCCGGCACCCTACCATGGCTCGAGAGCAATGAGGCGCTCGCCCTCGCCACTCGCATGGAGACCCGACTTCCCTGGCGCCCCACGAGAGGCTCACTGACCTCGCCGTCGTACCTCGTGAGAAAGCGCACACTGGGGCCGCCGCTCGAGAACAACCCCAAGACTCCCCCGGCATCGCGAGATGAGGGCCTTCGTCTCCTGCATGGCCTAGAGACCAATCTCGCGACCTCTCTCCAAACGCCTCAGGAGGCTTGACTCGCTTTAGTCCACCCAGTGAGCTCCAAGAGATACCCGTCGCGACTCGAGAGCAGAGCGGGGTTCTTTGCTTCCACTCGAGATGGAGGCCTGTCTCCCCGGGTGTGTCTGGAATGCAACCCCGAGATCCCTGTCGCCCCTGGAGAGGAACACTGGCTTCTGGACACAAGCCTAGATGAGGTCTATTGGCCCTGCAGTCACTCGAGAGAAATCCCCAGCTTTCCTTCGCAACTCGAATGGAAGATTGGACTTCCCTGGGCCTACACAAGAGGCATCCTGAATTCCCCGTCGTAATTCGAGAATCCTGCTACACCTCGAGAAAAACCACGTGGTTCCCCCGTCATCGCAAGATGTAGCCCTGTGCCGCTACAGCGTCTCAGGAGAAGTCCCACTTTAGGAATTGGAGGTCGAAACGGTACTTGTCACCCTTGATGCGACCCACAAAGTGCCCCGACATCCCGGTCTCCCTCGAGAGGAACACCGAAGTTTTCCGGCAACACTTCCTCGGAGCCTCTTCTACCCTCCTGATCTGGACAGGAGGGTCGACTCCCCTGCTTTGTCTGGAAGGGGTTCCCGACCTTCCGGTCGCACCTCAGGATGAGGCCGGTCTCACGACGACATTCCAGACGTGGCCTCGTGGGTGGTTCCACATTCCGAAGGACCCCGATTTCCCGGTCCCCTCTTGATAAGAACCCGATGCCCGGACACCTCTTCGAACTCCACCCTGTGAATGAAGTCAACACGAAGGGGCAGTGACTCGCCCGTGCATCGTCGGGAAAAGACCCCCAGGTTCCAAATACCGCTCGACAAGTGGCCTGTCTCCCCGGGAACACCTCGAGAGGCAAGCGGAGTTCCATGCCTCAACCCAAGACGAGGCCTGACTCTCCTGTCCCAAGTCTGCAGGGACCTTGCGATCGGAGTCTGAAGTCAGAGGAACCCTGAGGTTCCTGCCTCAACTGGAGATGAGGCCCTCTTCCAATGCACCAAACCCAGTGGAGTGCCGAGAGGCCCCTCCCACCTCCAGTTTCCCTGACTTCTCAGAGCCACCATGAGAAGCCCCCTGAGGTCACCTGCACAAGTCGAGGGACCCCAGGGTGTCCTGCCTCAACCCGAGAAAGACCTCGAGAGACCTTCTTCAACACGTCTCGAGGCCAGATTCCCCTACTGCCGTGAGCCGGCATATTGCATATTGAGTGCATATTGCATATTGCATATTGAGTGCAGCACTTTCCACAGCATCCTCTTTCAGGATCTGGAATAGCTCCACTGGAATTCTATCACTGCTGGGAGCCAGTGAGGAACTCCGCCCATGACAAAGGTCATGAGGAAGGAGGCTCGGCATACGCAAAGGCGGGATCGAGCTTCAGGAGTCCCCCTGGAAATTCTCGAGCATATACCCCCAAAACCAGAGTCTGCCTACTTTCTGCTTGTGCTTTCACCTAAACCTCTGACTTTACGGGGGGCTCTCCCCCACTACCTCTCTCTGAAAAAAGAGTTAGCTTACAGTTCCAGTTAATAATTCCTGGGTGTGACAGTGTTTAACCTACAAACTCCTTTGGAAATCCTCTAGCCTGCCTGAATAGGTTTTTCCGGCCACATGGGATCGTTCAGAGCCTCCCAACTGTGAGAGGCAGGAGATGTTCTAAACTGTCTAAACACAGATTCTTTTGAGTAGTTACAAGATTGATTAGAAATTGTATTGGTGAATGGTTTTTCACTTGTTGGGCCATTGTTTGCTGCTAAGTTTCCATATCCCTTACCTGCTGTGTCCCTGGCAGTGTATTGATTAATATAATTGGTGTAAGTAGTAGCTTTAATGTTTGTAACCTGGGACCCTTGAGTTAATTCTTTTTCTTGTTATAGCCCACCACACCTTTGCTCTGTAGGAATGCAACTTTATCTAATGCTTTTTTGGAGGGTGGCTCCTGACCAACCACCTTTAGAGAAAAATAAGTTTTCTGAAGAAAAGGTCTTAAAATGTTAACAGGCCTCCGGGCCAGAAGATGATGCAAATCACCTAAGCTTTTGCATATGATAAGTTTGCAGGAAGAAAGCCTGGTTTGCTGCAAGACTCGACCCCTTCCCCCATTATCCTCTATGCATAACTTAAGGTATAAAAACTACTTTGAAAAATAAAGTGCGGGCCTTGTTCACCGAAACTTGGTCTCACCATGTCGTTCTTTCTCTTACCTTCTGGCTGAATTATTCAGCCTCTTTTCTCCACTGAATTTCCTCACTGAGCTATCCTCATTCTATTACTCTTTATATCCTTAATTAACATTTAATTAAGCAGTGGTTTCCTGATCTTCGCCTACGCCGTCTCTCCTTCGAATACCCTGGATCAGCCGGGGCTGGTCCCCGGCACCCTACCATGGCTCGAGAGCAATGAGGCGCTCGCCCTCGCCACTCGCATGGAGACCCGACTTCCCTGGCGCCCCACGAGAGGCTCACTGACCTCGCCGTCGTACCTCGCGAGAAACCGCACACTGGGGCCGCCGCTCGAGAACAACCCCAAGACTCCCCCGGCATCGCGAGATGAGGGCCTTCGTCTCCTGCATGGCCTAGAGACCAATCTCGCGACCTCTCTCCAAACGCCTCAGGAGGCTTGACTCGCTTTAGTCCACCCAGTGAGCTCCAAGAGATACCCGTCGCGACTCGAGAGCAGAGCGGGGTTCTTTGCTTCCACTCGAGATGGAGGCCTGTCTCCCCGGGTGTGTCTGGAATGCAACCCCGAGATCCCTATCGCCCCTGGAGAGGAACACTGGCTTCTGGACACAAGCCTAGATGAGGTCTATTGGCCCTGCAGTCACTCGAGAGAAATCCCCAGCTTTCCTTCGCAACTCGAATGGAAGATTGGACTTCCCTGGGCCTACACAAGAGGCATCCTGAATTCCCCGTCGTAATTCGAGAATCCTGCTACACCTCGAGAAAAACCACGTGGTTCCCCCGTCATCGCAAGATGTAGCCCTGTGCCGCTACAGCGTCTCAGGAGAAGTCCCACTTTAGGAATTGGAGTTCGAAACGGTACTTGTCACCCTTGATGCGACCCACAAAGTACCCCGACATCCCGGTCTCCCTCGAGAGGAACACCGAAGTTTTCCGGCAACACTTCCTCGGAGCCTCTTCTACCCTCCTGATCTGGACAGGAGGGTCGACTCCCCTGCTTTGTCTGGAAGGGGTTCCCGACCTTCCGGTCGCACCTCAGGATGAGGCCGGTCTCACGACGACATTCCAGACGTGGCCTCGTGGGTGGTTCCACATTCCGAAGGACCCCGATTTCCCGGTCCCCTCTTGATAAGAACCCGATGCCCGGACACCTCTTCGAACTCCACCCTGTGAATGAAGTCAACACGAAGGGGCAGTGACTCGCCCGTGCATCGTCGGGAAAAGACCCCCAGGTTCCAAATACCGCTCGACAAGTGGCCTGTCTCCCCGGGAACACCTCGAGAGGCAAGCGGAGTTCCATGCCTCAACCCAAGACGAGGCCTGACTCTCCTGTCCCAAGTCTGCAGGGACCTTGCGATCGGAGTCTGAAGTCAGAGGAACCCTGAGGTTCCTGCCTCAACTGGAGATGAGGCCCTCTTCCAATGCACCAAACCCAGTGGAGTGCCGAGAGGCCCCTCCCACCTCCAGTTTCCCTGACTTCTCAGAGCCACCATGAGAAGCCCCCTGAGGTCACCTGCACAAGTCGAGGGACCCCAGGGTGTCCTGCCTCAACCCGAGAAAGACCTCGAGAGACCTTCTTCAACACGTCTCGAGGCCAGATTCCCCTACTATGACTTGAGAGTAAAGACGCGCTCCCCCTCGCCATTCGCATGGAGACCCGACTTCCTTGCCGCCCCACGAGAGGCTCACTGACCTCGCCGTCGTACCTCGCGAGAAACCGCACACTGGGGCCGCCGCTCGAGAACAACCCCGAGCCTCCCCCGTCATCGCGACTTGAGGGCCTTCGTCTCCTGTATGGCCTAGAGACCAGTCTCTCGACCTCTCTCCAAACGCCTCAGGAGGCTTGACTCCCTTTAGTCCACCCAGTGAGCTCCAAGAGATACCCGTCGCGACTCGAGAGCAGAGCGGGGTTCTTTGCTTCCACTCGAGATGGATGCCTGTCTCCCCGGGTGCGTCTGGAATGCAACCCCGAGATCCCTTTCGCCCCTGGAGAGGAACATTGGCTTCTGGACACAAGCCTAGATGAGGTCTATTGGCCCTGCAGTCACTCGAGAGCAATCCCCAGCTTTCCTTCGCAACTCGAATGGAAGATTGGACTTCCCTGGGCCAACACAAGAGGCATCCTGAATTCCCCGTCGTAACTCGAGAATCCCGCTGCAACTCGAGAAAATCCACGTGGTTCCCCCGTCATCGCAAGATGAAGCCCTTTCCCGCTACAGTGTCTCAGGAGAAGTCCCACGTTAGGTATTGGAGGTCGAAACGGTACTTGGCACCCTTGATGCGACCCACAAAGTGCCCCGACATCCCGGTCTCCCTCAAGAGGAACACCGAGGTTTTCCCGCACCACTTCCTCTGAGCCCCTTCTACCCTCCTGATCTGGACAGGAGGGTCGACTCCCCTGCTTTGTCTGGAAGGGGTTCCCGACCTTCCGGTCGCACCTCAGGATGAGGCCGGTCTCACGACGACATTCCAGACGTGGCCTCGTGGGTGGTTCCACATTCCGAAGGACCCCGATTTCCCGGTCCCCTCTTGATAAGAACCCGATGCCCGGACACCTCTTCGAACTCCACCCTGTGAATGAAGTCAACACGAAGGGGCAGTGACTCGCCCGTGCATCGTCGGGAAAAGACCCCCAGGTTCCAAATACCGCTCGACAAGTGGCCTGTCTCCCCGGGAACACCTCGAGAGGCAAGCGGAGTTCCATGCCTCAACCCAAGACGAGGCCTGACTCTCCTGTCCCAAGTCTGCAGGGACCTTGCGATCGGAGTCTGAAGTCAGAGGAACCCTGAGGTTCCTGCCTCAACTGGAGATGAGGCCCTCTTCCAATGCACCAAACCCAGTGGAGTGCCGAGAGGCCCCTCCCACCTCCAGTTTCCCTGACTTCTCAGAGCCACCATGAGAAGCCCCCTGAGGTCACCTGCACAAGTCGAGGGACCCCAGGGTGTCCTGCCTCAACCCGAGAAAGACCTCGAGAGACCTTCTTCAACACGTCTCGAGGCCAGATTCCCCTACTATGACTTGAGAGTAAAGACGCGCTCCCCCTCGCCATTCGCATGGAGACCCGACTTCCTTGCCGCCCCACGAGAGGCTCACTGACCTCGCCGTCGTACCTCGCGAGAAACCGCACACTGGGGCCGCCGCTCGAGAACAACCCCGAGCCTCCCCCGTCATCGCGACTTGAGGGCCTTCGTCTCCTGTATGGCCTAGAGACCAGTCTCTCGACCTCTCTCCAAACGCCTCAGGAGGCTTGACTCCCTTTAGTCCACCCAGTGAGCTCCAAGAGATACCCGTCGCGACTCGAGAGCAGAGCGGGGTTCTTTGCTTCCACTCGAGATGGATGCCTGTCTCCCCGGGTGCGTCTGGAATGCAACCCCGAGATCCCTTTCGCCCCTGGAGAGGAACATTGGCTTCTGGACACAAGCCTAGATGAGGTCTATTGGCCCTGCAGTCACTCGAGAGCAATCCCCAGCTTTCCTTCGCAACTCGAATGGAAGATTGGACTTCCCTGGGCCAACACAAGAGGCATCCTGAATTCCCCGTCGTAACTCGAGAATCCCGCTGCAACTCGAGAAAATCCACGTGGTTCCCCCGTCATCGCAAGATGAAGCCCTTTCCCGCTACAGTTTCTCAGGAGAAGTCCCACGTTAGGTATTGGAGGTCGAAACGGTACTTGGCACCCTTGATGCGACCCACAAAGTGCCCCGACATCCCGGTCTCCCTCAAGAGGAACACCGAGGTTTTCCCGCACCACTTCCTCTGAGCCCCTTCTACCCTCCTGATCTGGACAGGAGGGTCGACTCCCCTGCTTTGTCTGGAAGGGGTTCCCGACCTTCCGGTCGCACCTCAGGATGAGGCCGGTCTCACGACGACATTCCAGACGTGGCCTCGTGGGTGGTTCCACATTCCGAAGGACCCCGATTTCCCGGTCCCCTCTTGATAAGAACCCGATGCCCGGACACCTCTTCGAACTCCACCCTGTGAATGAAGTCAACACGAAGGGGCAGTGACTCGCCCGTGCATCGTCGGGAAAAGACCCCCAGGTTCCAAATACCGCTCGACAAGTGGCCTGTCTCCCCGGGAACACCTCGAGAGGCAAGCGGAGTTCCATGCCTCAACCCAAGACGAGGCCTGACTCTCCTGTCCCAAGTCTGCAGGGACCTTGCGATCGGAGTCTGAAGTCAGAGGAACCCTGAGGTTCCTGCCTCAACTGGAGATGAGGCCCTCTTCCAATGCACCAAACCCAGTGGAGTGCCGAGAGGCCCCTCCCACCTCCAGTTTCCCTGACTTCTCAGAGCCACCATGAGAAGCCCCCTGAGGTCACCTGCACAAGTCGAGGGACCCCAGGGTGTCCTGCCTCAACCCGAGAAAGACCTCGAGAGACCTTCTTCAACACGTCTCGAGGCCAGATTCCCCTACTATGACTTGAGAGTAAAGACGCGCTCCCCCTCGCCATTCGCATGGAGACCCGACTTCCTTGCCGCCCCACGAGAGGCTCACTGACCTCGCCGTCGTACCTCGCGAGAAACCGCACACTGGGGCCGCCGCTCGAGAACAACCCCGAGCCTCCCCCGTCATCGCGACTTGAGGGCCTTCGTCTCCTGTATGGCCTAGAGACCAGTCTCTCGACCTCTCTCCAAACGCCTCAGGAGGCTTGACTCCCTTTAGTCCACCCAGTGAGCTCCAAGAGATACCCGTCGCGACTCAAGAGCAGAGCGGGGTTCTTTGCTTCCACTCGAGATGGATGCCTGTCTCCCCGGGTGCGTCTGGAATGCAACCCCGAGATCCCTTTCGCCCCTGGAGAGGAACATTGGCTTCTGGACACAAGCCTAGATGAGGTCTATTGGCCCTGCAGTCACTCGAGAGCAATCCCCAGCTTTCCTTCGCAACTCGAATGGAAGATTGGACTTCCCTGGGCCAACACAAGAGGCATCCTGAGTTCCCCATCGTAACTCGAGAATCCCGCTGCAACTCGAGAAAATCCACGTGGTTCCCCGGTCATCGCAAGATGAAGCCCTTTCCCGCTACAGTGTCTCAGGAGAAGTCCCACGTTAGGTATTGGAGGTCGAAACGGTACTTGGCACCCTTGATGCGACCCACAAAGTGCCCCGACATCCCGGTCTCCCTCAAGAGGAACACCGAGGTTTTCCCGAACCACTTCCTCTGAGCCCCTTCTGCCCTCCTGATCTCGACAGGAGGGTCGACTCCGCTGCTTTGTCTGGAAGGGGTTCCCGACCTTCCGGTCGCACCTCAGGATGAGGCCGGTCTCACGACGACATTCCAGACGTAGCCTCGTGGGTGCTTCCACATTGTGAAGGACCCCGATTTCCCGGTCCCCTCTTGATAAGAACCCGATGCCCGGACACCTCTCCGAACTCCACCCTGTGAATGAAGTCAACACGAAGGGGCAGTCACTCGTCCATGTATCGTCCGGAAAAACCCCCAGGTTCCAAATACAGCTCGACAAGTGGCCTCTCTCCCCGGGGAGACCTCGAGAGATAAGCGGAGTTCCATGCCACAACCCAAGACGAGGCCTGACTCTCCTGTTCCCAGTCTGCAGGGACCCTGCGATCAGAGTCTGAAATCAGAGGAACCCAGACGTTCCTGCCTCACCTGGAGATGAGGCCCTCTTCCAATGCACCAAACCCAGTGGAGTGCCGAGAGGCCCCTCCCACCTCCAGTTTCCCTGACTTCTCAGAGCCACCATGAGAAGCCCCCTGAGGTCACCTGCACAAGTCCAGGGAAGCCAGGGTTTCCTGCCTCAATCCGAGAAAAACCTCGAAAAAACAGGAACAAAATGAAAAATTAAATGTGATATGAGCTTTTAGATAAACTATGAACACTAATTACACTCGAAAATATCTGCCTATGAGAGTCTTGATTGAAGGCAGAGGAGAAGGGGACGACAGAGGCTAAGATGGTTGGATGGCATCACTGATTCGATGGACATGAGTTTGAGCAAGCCCCTGGAGTTGGTGATGGACACGGAAGCCCAGCGTCCTGCAGGCCACGGGGTCCCAAAGAGTCAGACACGACTGAGCCACTGAACTGAACTGAACATACAATCGTTTCTCCAGGTGTTTTGGTTACCCGAGTTTCTATCCTGTGCTAAACTAAGTGACGACAGTGTACTGAAGAGCTGGGTCATTTCCAAATAAATTCAAGTTCTGAAACATTCACGCCTTGAAAGGACCTCCCTTTTACACAGAAACAAAAGAGATTTTTGACTATCCAATAAGAGTGTCTGGCACCATCCTGACATGTGAAACGTAAGAAAGCAATTTTTTTTTGTTTTGTTTGGTTCTGATCTTGGGTGTGTGTGTGTGTGTGTGTGTGTGTGTGTGTGCGCGTGCGTGCGGGGGAGGGGAGGGGCGCTACTATCACTGATAGGTATGTTCACCAATCTGTCGAATGCCAATATAAAAGTCAGTTCTTGGTTGCTGAAGGGAACTGTATGACTTGGTATTAAAAGAAGGTATGTGGCATGAAATCGCATTTTCTGAAGGAAAACGACGTCGTTCTTTCTTCCAGGTGGCAGTTTGAGGATGGGAGAAGCAAAGGAATGGGTACAGAATGGGATCAGGAGGTTGTAGGGAAAGTGGACCCCCAGAAAAGAGTGTTGTGCCTAGCACAAGGTTTCTTGAGAGGTTGAACTGCCTTTGCTAATGGATTTTAAGTTTCTTTACCTCTTCCGTGATCTCTTCTAGGTTGACCTAGAACAGAAATCTTTTGTTAGCTTTGGCTAAGTGGAGAAGTATTGCTTCACGGTGACTTGTGTGATCCTACCTGACTGTTCTAAACCCTTTTGATATCTATGCACTGCTGCTGCTGCTGCTGCTGCTGCTGCTGCTGCGAAGTCGTTTCAGTCGTGTCCGAGTCTGTGTGACCCCATGGACGGCAGCCCACCAGGCCCCGCAGTCCCTGGGGTTCTCCAGGCAAGAACACTGGAGTGGGTTGCCATGTCCTCCTCCAATGCATGAAAGTGAAATGTGAAAGTGAAGTCGCTCAGTCGTGCCCGACTCTGAGCGACCCCATGGACTGCAGCCTACCAGGCTCTTCCGTCCATGAGATTTTCCAGGCAAGAGTACTGGAGTGGGGTGCCATTGCCTTCTCCCATATCTATTCACAAGCCTGCCTAAATCATTGACTTCTAGCCACCTTTGGGATGCCAATGCCCACCCACCCTTAGCAGGCCCCAGAGGAGAGAAAACACTTACCACAGGAGGTCCGGGTAAGGAACAAGGAACTAACAAGCTCCCACCAACCAGGATTCTGCAGAGGTCAACAAGAGGTCAGCAAGAGATGGGAGACTGCAGTCCAGAGGTCCTAGCAACTTCCAGCGAGCAGCAAAGACCCAGCATAGTCAAAACGAATTCAATGTTACCCAAAACAAATAAATAAACGGACAGAAGTTCTTGGAACACATGACTGAGGCTAGGGGTGAGGCAGTACATGTATGTGCCAGGATACTCTTAAAGTATACTCTTAACGTAGATGAGGAGAACAAGGTAGGAGGAAAACTTACTGTTTGGTTCAGGTCGCTTCGGAGCCTTTTGGGGGAACCGACCTGAAGCCAGAGTCTAGCCGAAATACACAGGCTTTGAACATCGCTGAAGACCAACATTTCCTAAGGAAAAAACGCATTGCTTAGCTCAAGGTTTGTCTGGGAAATTCTTACACATCAGGAGATGGCTCCGAGGTGGATTTCTACAAAGAACATCCATGCAAAGGACAAGCCTGCACAGCTCTGTGCACATCTGCCCCCTCCCCCCCTCACAGCCAGCAGCATTTCCAAGTGACCTCCTAAGGCCTTCGCCAAACTACAGGGGCACCTCTGGGCTTCCTGTTTCCCTCATTTTTCGGAATCTTTTCTAAAAAAAAAGAAAAACAAAAAACAAATTAAAAAAAAAAAAAAACCCGCACATTTCTTCGTACAATGCCACAGTGGAAGGAACACAGGCCTTCAATATTAAGACCTAAATTTGCAAAAAACTTGGAGCTTGGTTTTTTGTTTTGTTTGGTTTTGTTTTGTTTGAATCAAACCACCACATCATTTAAAAGTTTTACACGTTCTAATTATTCGGTTCCAAAACACCAAACTTGTACTGCACACGGTCCCCATGGAAAGGCCCCCTCAGCAGGACAGCCACAGATGCTGCCATGAAAGGGCAGCAGGGTGCCCTCCTCCCTTGTTTGCTGCCTGGGCGGCCACCGGGTTTTGAAACCCATGCACCCTACTAAGTTTCTAGGGTGCAATTCGTGGACCCTTCCCTTTCCCATCCCAGCAGGTGGTCAAGGGCCCGCTGGCCTCCAAAGTGCCAGAAGCAGGGCTGGGCCAGCCGGCCAGAGTTCAGGGTTCTGGCCCTTGGACTTGCAGCGGACACTCGGCTGCTTGGGAAAACCGCGCGGCTCTGACCTTTCAGCAAAGGGGTGGAGCGGTCAAGGCCTTGAGCCCAAAGGCGAGGCCTTTCTGCGACCGCCAGGTTGTGCCAACAGAGGGCGGACTACGTGGTTCCCTGCTCCACGCAGTCCCAGTTCCCTGACCTGTGGTCCGCACCCCTCCGCCGCGCCCACTGGATGCCGACCCTTGGGGACCCAGGAGCGCACGCAGTGGGCGTTCCCAGCCGCCACGGCGACCCCCGAGAGGACAACGGGGAAGCCCTCCCCCACCCCCGCCAGGAGCCGACCCCCGCCCCGCGCCGCCCCGCCCCTGCCATGCTCCCGGTGCCTTCCCAGCCGCAGTGGGGATCCCCGGAGCACAACTGGGACCGCCCCCCATCCCCGCCACGACCCGGTTCCCGACCCGCGCCGCCCGGCTTCGCCCCGCCCCGGGCGCGCTCCCGGTGCGCTGCCCACCTTCACCACGGGCTCCCGGTGAGCCCCGCCCCCACGCCCGGTTCCAGGAGAGCCTCTGGGACCTCGCTCCCGCCGCCCGGTGAAACGGGAGGACAATCCATCCAGCCCACAGAGGCAATCCAAGCTGTCTAGAATTCAGGGATCCAACGAGGGCTACGGAAAGGAAAGACGACCTGACCTAGGAGGGCCATGATATTCTATAGAACCGGACAAAGTTGGTTTCCAAGGAAACTTGATTCCTTGGAACCCGGAAAGCTGGTTCTTTTCATATGCAATTCCAAACCCTGAGCTCCTTCCCAAAGCCTGCCTGGCCGCCAGCCCCACCCCCCACTCCCCAGAAAAAACGGCTCAAAGAAATCTTTTCCATCTCAGGCGGAAAACTGGAAGATGTCTTGTCTTGTCTGTCTGGATTGATGTCTGTGTCAGTGTGAGCCTTGTGATTTTTGATAATAGTGCTCAAGTTCTGAGTTCTTATTTCAATGGTCTCAAGACAAGGCAGCCCTTGCAAACCCAACTGCTTCCAATACAAGAAAACTTTGACCTCAGGGAATGTCAGAGTCCCGTGAACTGGGAACTAGTCAATATGAAATATCTAGTAGTTTTGTTTTTGCTCCTCTACTGTAGACATGTCTAAGAGTCATCAACATGAAGCACAAAATGTTCATAGTGCCTCGGTTTGTTCTAAGGTAAAAATTGCTATATCGTTCTATCTGTCACAAGCTTGTCAACGAGAAAGTACCTCGAAAGAACAGGAACAAAACGAAAAATTAAATGTGATATGAGCTTTTAGATAAACTATGAACACTAATTACACTCGAAAATATCTGCCTATGAGAGTCTTGATTGAAGGCAGAGGAGAAGGGGACGACAGAGGCTAAGATGGTTGGATGGCATCACTGATTCGATGGACATGAGTTTGAGCAAGCCCCTGGAGTTGGTGATGGACACGGAAGCCCAGCGTCCTGCAGGCCACGGGGTCCCAAAGAGTCAGACACGACTGAGCCACTGAACTGAACTGAACATACAATCGTTTCTCCAGGTGTTTTGGTTACCCGAGTTTCTATCCTGTGCTAAACTAAGTGACGACAGTGTACTGAAGAGCTGGGTCATTTCCAAATAAATTCAAGTTCTGAAACATTCACGCCTTGAAAGGACCTCCCTTTTACACAGAAACAAAAGAGATTTTTGACTATCCAATAAGAGTGTCTGGCACCATCCTGACATGTGAAACGTAAGAAAGCAATTTTTTTTGTTTTGTTTGGTTCTGATCTTGGGTGTGTGTGTGTGTGTGTGTGTGTGTGTGCGCGTGCGTGCGGGGGAGGGGAGGGGCGCTACTATCACTGATAGGTATGTTCACCAATCTGTCGAATGCCAATATAAAAGTCAGTTCTTGGTTGCTGAAGGGAAATGTATGACTTGGTATTAAAAGAAGGTATGTGGCATGAAATCGCATTTTCTGAAGGAAAACGACGTCGTTCTTTCTTCCAGGTGGCAGTTTCAGGATGGGAGAAGCAAAGGAATGGGTACAGAATGGGATCAGGAGGTTGTAGGGAAAGTGGACCCCCAGAAAAGAGTGTTGTGCCTAGCACAAGGTTTCTTGAGAGGTTGAACTGCCTTTGCTAATGGATTTTAAGTTTCTTTACCTCTTCCGTGATCTCTTCTAGGTTGACCTAGAACAGAAATCTTTTGTTAGCTTTGGCTAAGTGGAGAAGTATTGCTTCACGGTGACTTGTGTGATCCTACCTGACTGTTCTAAACCCTTTTGATATCTATGCACTGCTGCTGCTGCTGCTGCTGCTGCTGCTGCTGCGAAGTCGTTTCAGTCGTGTCCGAGTCTGTGTGACCCCATGGACGGCAGCCCACCAGGCCCCGCAGTCCCTGGGGTTCTCTAGGCAAGAACACTGGAGTGGGTTGCCATGTCCTCCTCCAATGCATGAAAGTGAAATGTGAAAGTGAAGTCGCTCAGTCGTGCCCGACTCTGAGCGACCCCATGGACTGCAGCCTACCAGGCTCTTGGGTCCATGGGATTTTCCAGGCAAGAGTACTGGAGTGGGGTGCCATTGCCTTCTCCCATATCTATTCACAAGCCTGCCTAAATCATTGACCTCTAGCCACCTTTGGGATGCCAATGACCACCCAGCCTTACCAGGCCACAGAGGAGAGAAAACACTTAACCACAGGTGGTCCGGGTAAGGAACAAGGAACTAACAAGCTCCCAGCAACCAGGATTCTGCAGAGGTCAACAAGAGGTCAGCAAGAGATGGGAGACTGCAGTCCAGAGGTCCTAGCAACTTCCAGCGAGCAGCAAAGACCCAGCATAGTCAAAACGAATTCAATGTTACCCAAAACAAATAAATAAACGGACAGAAGTTCTTGGAACACACGACTGAGGTTAGGGGTGAGGCAGTACATGTATGTGCCAGGATACTCTTAAAGTATACTCTTAACATAGATGAGGAGAACAAGGTAGGAGGAAAACTTACTGTTTGGTTCAGGTCGCTTCGGAGCCTTTTGGGGGAACCGACCTGAAGCCAGAGTCTAGCGGAAATACACAGGCTTTGAACATCGCTGAAGACCAACATTTCCTAAGGAAAAAACGCATTGCTTAGCTCAAGGTTTGTCTGGGAAATTCTTACACATCAGGAGATGGCTCCGAGGTGGATTTCTACAAAGAACATCCATGCAAAGGACAAGCCTGCACAGCTCTGTGCACATGTGCCCCCTCCCCCACTCACAGCCAGCGGCATTTCCAAGTGACCTCCTAAGGCCTTCGCCAAACTACAGGGGCACCTCTGGGCTTCCTGTTTCCCTCATTTTTCGGAATCTTTTCTAAAAAAAAAGAAACACAAAAAGCAAATTAAAAAAAAAAAAAACCCGCACATTTCTTCGTACAATGCCACAGTGGAAGGAACACAGGCCTTCAATATTAAGACCTAAATTTGCAAAAAACTTGGAGCTTGGTTTTTTGTTTTGTTTGGTTTTGTTTGAATCAAACCACCACATTATTTAAAATTTTTACACGTTCTAATTATTCGGTTCCCAAACACCAAACTTGTACTGCACACGGTCCCCATGGAAAGGCCCCCTCAGCAGGACAGCCACAGATGCTGCCATGAAAGGGCAGCAGGGTGCCCTCCTCCCTTGTTTGCTGCCTGGGCGGCCACCGGGTTTTGAAACCCATGCACCCTACTAAGTTTCTAGGGTGCAATTCGTGGACCCTTCCCTTTCCCATCCCAGCAGGTGGTCAAGGGCCCGCTGGCCTCCAAAGTGCCAGAAGCAGGGCTGGGCCAGCCGGCCAGAGTTCAGGGTTCTGGCCCTTGGACTTGCAGCGGACACTCGGCTGCTTGGGAAAACCGCGCGGCTCTGACCTTTCAGCAAAGGGGTGGAGCGGTCAAGGCCTTGAGCCCAAAGGCGAGGCCTTTCTGCGACCGCCAGGTTGTGCCAACAGAGGGCGGACTACGTGGTTCCCTGCTCCACGCAGTCCCAGTTCCCTGACCTGTGGTCCGCACCCCTCCGCCGCGCCCACTGGATGCCGACCCTTGGGGACCCAGGAGCGCACGCAGTGGGCGTTCCCAGCCGCCACGGCGACCCCCGAGAGGACAACGGGGAAGCCCTCCCCCACCCCCGCCAGGAGCCGACCCCCGCCCCGCGCCGCCCCGCCCCTGCCATGCTCCCGGTGCCTTCCCAGCCGCAGTGGGGATCCCCGGAGCACAACTGGGACCGCCCCCCATCCCCGCCACGACCCGGTTCCCGACCCGCGCCGCCCGGCTTCGCCCCGCCCCGGGCGCGCTCCCGGTGCGCTGCCCACCTTCACCACGGGCTCCCGGTGAGCCCCGCCCCCACGCCCGGTTCCAGGAGAGCCTCTGGGACCTCGCTCCCGCCGCCCGGTGAAACGGGAGGACAATCCATCCAGCCCACAGAGGCAATCCAAGCTGTCTAGAATTCAGGGATCCAACGAGGGCTACGGAAAGGAAAGACGACCTGACCTAGGAGGGCCATGATATTCTATAGAACCGGACAAAGTTGGTTTCCAAGGAAACTTGATTCCTTGGAACCCGGAAAGCTGGTTCTTTTCATATGCAATTCCAAACCCTGAGCTCCTTCCCAAAGCCTGCCTGGCCGCCAGCCCCACCCCCCACTCCCCAGAAAAAACGGCTCAAAGAAATCTTTTCCATCTCAGGCGGAAAACTGGAAGATGTCTTGTCTTGTCTGTCTGGATTGATGTCTGTGTCAGTGTGAGCCTTGTGATTTTTGATAATAGTGCTCAAGTTCTGAGTTCTTATTTCAATGGTCTCAAGACAAGGCAGCCCTTGCAAACCCAACTGCTTCCAATACAAGAAAACTTTGACCTCAGGGAATGTCAGAGTCCCGTGAACTGGGAACTAGTCAATATGAAATATCTAGTAGTTTTGTTTTTGCTCCTCTACTGTAGACATGTCTAAGAGTCATCAACATGAAGCACAAAATGTTCATAGTGCCTCGGTTTGTTCTAAGGTAAAAATTGCTATATCGTTCTATCTGTCACAAGCTTGTCAACGAGAAAGTACCTCGAAAGAACAGGAACAAAACGAAAAATTAAATGTGATATGAGCTTTTAGATAAACTATGAACACTAATTACACTCGAAAATATCTGCCTATGAGAGTCTTGATTGAAGGCAGAGGAGAAGGGGACGACAGAGGCTAAGATGGTTGGATGGCATCACTGATTCGATGGACATGAGTTTGAGCAAGCCCCTGGAGTTGGTGATGGACACGGAAGCCCAGCGTCCTGCAGGCCACGGGGTCCCAAAGAGTCAGACACGACTGAGCCACTGAACTGAACTGAACATACAATCGTTTCTCCAGGTGTTTTGGTTACCCGAGTTTCTATCCTGTGCTAAACTAAGTGACGACAGTGTACTGAAGAGCTGGGTCATTTCCAAATAAATTCAAGTTCTGAAACATTCACGCCTTGAAAGGACCTCCCTTTTACACAGAAACAAAAGAGATTTTTGACTATCCAATAAGAGTGTCTGGCACCATCCTGACATGTGAAACGTAAGAAAGCAATTTTTTTTTGTTTTGTTTGGTTCTGATCTTGGGTGTGTGTGTGTGTGTGTGTGTGTGTGTGTGTGCGCGTGCGTGCGGGGGAGGGGAGGGGCGCTAATATCACTGATAGGTATGTTCACCAATCTGTCGAATGCCAATATAAAAGTCAGTTCTTGGTTGCTGAAGGGAACTGTATGACTTGGTATTAAAAGAAGGTATGTGGCATGAAATCGCATTTTCTGAAGGAAAACGACGTCGTTCTTTCTTCCAGGTGGCAGTTTGAGGATGGGAGAAGCAAAGGAATGGGTACAGAATGGGATCAGGAGGTTGTAGGGAAAGTGGACCCCCAGAAAAGAGTGTTGTGCCTAGCACAAGGTTTCTTGAGAGGTTGAACTGCCTTTGCTAATGGATTTTAAGTTTCTTTACCTCTTCCGTGATCTCTTCTAGGTTGACCTAGAACAGAAATCTTTTGTTAGCTTTGGCTAAGTGGAGAAGTATTGCTTCACGGTGACTTGTGTGATCCTACCTGACTGTTCTAAACCCTTTTGATATTTATGCACTGCTGCTGCTGCTGCTGCTGCTGCTGCTGCTGCGAAGTCGTTTCAGTCGTGTCCGAGTCTGTGTGACCCCATGGACGGCAGCCCACCAGGCCCCGCAGTCCCTGGGGTTCTCCAGGCAAGAACACTGGAGTGGGTTGGATGTCCTCCTCCAATGCATGAAAGTGAAATGTGAAAGTGAAGTCGCTCAGTCGTGCCCGACTCTGAGCGACCCCATGGACTGCAGCCTACCAGGCTCTTCCGTCCATGAGATTTTCCAGGCAAGAGTACTGGAGTGGGGTGCCATTGCCTTCTCCCATATCTATTCACAAGCCTGCCTAAATCATTGACTTCTAGCCACCTTTGGGATGCCAATGCCCACCCACCCTTAGCAGGCCCCAGAGGAGAGAAAACACTTACCACAGGAGGTCCGGGTAAGGAACAAGGAACTAACAAGCTCCCACCAACCAGGATTCTGCAGAGGTCAACAAGAGGTCAGCAAGAGATGGGAGACTGCAGTCCAGAGGTCCTAGCAACTTCCAGCGAGCAGCAAAGACCCAGCATAGTCAAAACGAAATCAATGTTACCCAAAACAAATAAATAAACGGACAGAAGTTCTTGGAACACATGACTGAGGCTAGGGGTGAGGCAGTACATGTATGTGCCAGGATACTCTTAAAGTATACTCTTAACGTAGATGAGGAGAACAAGGTAGGAGGAAAACTTACTGTTTGGTTCAGGTCGCTTCGGAGCCTTTTGGGGGAACCGACCTGAAGCCAGAGTCTAGCCGAAATACACAGGCTTTGAACATCGCTGAAGACCAACATTTCCTAAGGAAAAAACGCATTGCTTAGCTCAAGGTTTGTCTGGGAAATTCTTACACATCAGGAGATGGCTCCGAGGTGGATTTCTACAAAGAACATCCATGCAAAGGACAAGCCTGCACAGCTCTGTGCACATCTGCCCCCTCCCCCCCTCACAGCCAGCAGCATTTCCAAGTGACCTCCTAAGGCCTTCGCCAAACTACAGGGGCACCTCTGGGCTTCCTGTTTCCCTCATTTTTCGGAATCTTTTCTAAAAAAAAAGAAAAACAAAAAACAAATTAAAAAAAAAAAAAAAAACCCGCACATTTCTTCGTACAATGCCACAGTGGAAGGAACACAGGCCTTCAATATTAAGACCTAAATTTGCAAAAAACTTGGAGCTTGGTTTTTTGTTTTGTTTGGTTTTGTTTTGTTTGAATCAAACCACCACATCATTTAAAAGTTTTACACGTTCTAATTATTCGGTTCCAAAACACCAAACTTGTACTGCACACGGTCCCCATGGAAAGGCCCCCTCAGCAGGACAGCCACAGATGCTGCCATGAAAGGGCAGCAGGGTGCCCTCCTCCCTTGTTTGCTGCCTGGGCGGCCACCGGGTTTTGAAACCCATGCACCCTACTAAGTTTCTAGGGTGCAATTCGTGGACCCTTCCCTTTCCCATCCCAGCAGGTGGTCAAGGGCCCGCTGGCCTCCAAAGTGCCAGAAGCAGGGCTGGGCCAGCCGGCCAGAGTTCAGGGTTCTGGCCCTTGGACTTGCAGCGGACACTCGGCTGCTTGGGAAAACCGCGCGGCTCTGACCTTTCAGCAAAGGGGTGGAGCGGTCAAGGCCTTGAGCCCAAAGGCGAGGCCTTTCTGCGACCGCCAGGTTGTGCCAACAGAGGGCGGACTACGTGGTTCCCTGCTCCACGCAGTCCCAGTTCCCTGACCTGTGGTCCGCACCCCTCCGCTGCGCCCACTGGATGCCGATCCTTGGGGACCCAGGAGCGCACGCAGTGGGCGTTCCCAGCCGCCACGCGACCCCCGAGAGGACAACGGGGAAGCCCTCCCCCACCCCCGCCAGGAGCCGACCCCCGCCCCGCGCCGCCCCGCCCCTGCCATGCTCCCGGTGCCTTCCCAGCCGCAGTGGGGATCCCCGGAGCACAACTGGGACCGCCCCCCATCCCCGCCACGACCCGGTTCCCGACCCGCGCCGCCCGGCTTCGCCCCGCCCCGGGCGCGCTCCCGGTGCGCTGCCCACCTTCACCACGGGCTCCCGGTGAGCCCCGCCCCCACGCCCGGTTCCAGGAGAGCCTCTGGGACCTCGCTCCCGCCGCCCGGTGAAACGGGAGGACAATCCATCCAGCCCACAGAGGCAATCCAAGCTGTCTAGAATTCAGGGATCCAACGAGGGCTACGGAAAGGAAAGACGACCTGACCTAGGAGGGCCATGATATTCTATAGAACCGGACAAAGTTGGTTTCCAAGGAAACTTGATTCCTTGGAACCCGGAAAGCTGGTTCTTTTCATATGCAATTCCAAACCCTGAGCTCCTTCCCAAAGCCTGCCTGGCCGCCAGCCCCACCCCCCACTCCCAGAAAAAACGGCTCAAAGAAATCTTTTCCATCTCAGGCGGAAAACTGGAAGATGTCTTGTCTTGTCTGTCTGGATTGATGTCTGTGTCAGTGTGAGCCTTGTGATTTTTGATAATAGTGCTCAAGTTCTGAGTTCTTATTTCAATGGTCTCAAGACAAGGCAGCCCTTGCAAACCCAACTGCTTCCAATACAAGAAAACTTTGACCTCAGGGAATGTCAGAGTCCCGTGAACTGGGAACTAGTCAATATGAAATATCTAGTAGTTTTGTTTTTGCTCCTCTACTGTAGACATGTCTAAGAGTCATCAACATGAAGCACAAAATGTTCATAGTGCCTCGGTTTGTTCTAAGGTAAAAATTGCTATATCGTTCTATCTGTCACAAGCTTGTCAACGAGAAAGTACCTCGAAAGAACAGGAACAAAACAAAAAATTAAATGTGATATGAGCTTTTAGATAAACTATGAACACTAATTACACTCGAAAATATCTGCCTATGAGAGTCTTGATTGAAGGCAGAGGAGAAGGGGACGACAGAGGCTAAGATGGTTGGATGGCATCACTGATTCGATGGACATGAGTTTGAGCAAGCCCCTGGAGTTGGTGATGGACAAGGAAGCCCAGAGTCCTGCAGGCCACGGGGTCCCAAAGAGTCAGACACGACTGAGCCACTGAACTGAACTGAACATACAATCGTTTCTCCAGGTGTTTTGGTTACCCGAGTTTCTATCCTGTGCTAAACTAAGTGACGACAGTGTACTGAAGAGCTGGGTCATTTCCAAATAAATTAAAGTTCTGAAACATTCACGCCTTGAAAGGACCTCCCTTTTACACAGAAACAAAAGAGATTTTTGACTATCCAATAAGAGTGTCTGGCACCATCCTGACATGTGAAACGTAAGAAAGCAATTTTTTTTGTTTTGTTTGGTTCTGATCTTGGGTGTGTGTGTGTGTGTGTGTGTGTGTGTGTGCGCGTGCGTGCGGGGGAGGGGAGGGGCGCTACTATCACTGATAGGTATGTTCACCAATCTGTCGAATGCCAATATAAAAGTCAGTTCTTGGTTGCTGAAGGGAAATGTATGACTTGGTATTAAAAGAAGGTATGTGGCATGAAATCGCATTTTCTGAAGGAAAACGACGTCGTTCTTTCTTCCAGGTGGCAGTTTCAGGATGGGAGAAGCAAAGGAATGGGTACCGAATGGGATCAGGAGGTTGTAGGGAAAGTGGACCCCCAGAAAAGAGTGTTGTGCCTAGCACAAGGTTTCTTGAGAGGTTGAACTGCCTTTGCTAATGGATTTTAAGTTTCTTTACCTCTTCCGTGATCTCTTCTAGGTTGACCTAGAACAGAAATCTTTCGTTAGCTTTGGCTAAGTGGAGAAGTATTGCTTCACGGTGACTTGTGTGATCCTACCTGACTGTTCTAAACCCTTTTGATATCTATGCACTGTTGCTGCTGCTGCTGCTGCTGCTGCTGCTGCGAAGTCGTTTCAGTCGTGTCCGAGTCTGTGTGACCCCATGGACGGCAGCCCACCAGGCCCCGCAGTCCCTGGGGTTCTCTAGGCAAGAACACTGGAGTGGGTTGCCATGTCCTCCTCCAATGCATGAAAGTGAAATGTGAAAGTGAAGTCGCTCAGTCGTGCCCGACTCTGAGCGACCCCATGGACTGCAGCCTACCAAGCTCTTGGGTCCATGGGATTTTCCAGGCAAGAGTACTGGAGTGGGGTGCCATTGCCTTCTCCCATATCTATTCACAAGCCTGCCTAAATCATTGACCTCTAGCCACCTTTGGGATGCCAATGACCACCCAGCCTTACCAGGCCACAGAGGAGAGAAAACACTTAACCACAGGTGGTCCGGGTAAGGAACAAGGAACTAACAAGCTCCCAGCAACCAGGATTCTGCAGAGGTCAACAAGAGGTCAGCAAGAGATGGGAGACTGCAGTCCAGAGGTCCTAGCAACTTCCAGCGAGCAGCAAAGACCCAGCATAGTCAAAACGAATTCAATGTTACCCAAACCAAATAAATAAACGGACAGAAGTTCTTGGAACACACGACTGAGGTTAGGGGTGAGGCAGTACATGTATGTGCCAGGATACTCTTAAAGTATACTCTTAACATAGATGAGGAGAACAAGGTAGGAGGAAAACTTACTGTTTGGTTCAGGTCGCTTCGGAGCCTTTTGGGGGAACCGACCTGAAGCCAGAGTCTAGCGGAAATACACAGGCTTTGAACATCGCTGAAGACCAACATTTCCTAAGGAAAAAACGCATTGCTTAGCTCAAGGTTTGTCTGGGAAATTCTTACACATCAGGAGATGGCTCCGAGGTGGATTTCTACAAAGAACATCCATGCAAAGGACAAGCCTGCACAGCTCTGTGCACATGTGCCCCCTCCCCCACTCACAGCCAGCGGCATTTCCAAGTGACCTCCTAAGGCCTTCGCCAAACTACAGGGGCACCTCTGGGCTTCCTGTTTCCCTCATTTTTCGGAATCTTTTCTAAAAAAAAAGAAACACAAAAAGCAAATTAAAAAAAAAAAAAACCCGCACATTTCTTCGTACAATGCCACAGTGGAAGGAACACAGGCCTTCAATATTAAGACCTAAATTTGCAAAAAACTTGGAGCTTGGTTTTTTGTTTTGTTTGGTTTGAATCAAACCACCACATCATTTAAAATTTTTACACGTTCTAATTATTCGGTTCCAAAACACCAAACTTGTACTGCACACGGTCCCCATGGAAAGGCCCCCTCAGCAGGACAGCCACAGATGCTGCCATGAAAGGGCAGCAGGGTGCCCTCCTCCCTTGTTTGCTGCCTGGGCGGCCACCGGGTTTTGAAACCCATGCACCCTACTAAGTTTCTAGGGTGCAATTCGTGGACCCTTCCCTTTCCCATCCCAGCAGGTGGTCAAGGGCCCGCTGGCCTCCAAAGTGCCAGAAGCAGGGCTGGGCCAGCCGGCCAGAGTTCAGGGTTCTGGCCCTTGGACTTGCAGCGGACACTCGGCTGCTTGGGAAAACCGCGCGGCTCTGACCTTTCAGCAAAGGGGTGGAGCGGTCAAGGCCTTGAGCCCAAAGGCGAGGCCTTTCTGCGACCGCCAGGTTGTGCCAACAGAGGGCGGACTACGTGGTTCCCTGCTCCACGCAGTCCCAGTTCGCTGACCTGTGGTCCGCAACCCTCCGCCGCGCCCACTGGATGCCGACCCTTGGGGACCCAGGAGCGCACGCAGTGGGCGTTCCCAGCCGCCACGGCGACCCCCGAGAGGACAACGGGGAAGCCCTCCCCCACCCCCGCCAGGAGCCGACCCCCGCCCCGCGCCGCCCCGCCCCTGCCATGCTCCCGGTGTCTTCCCAGCCGCAGTGGGGATCCCCAGAGCACAACTGGGACCGCCCCCCATCCCCGCCACGACCCGGTTCCCGACCCGCGCCGCCCGGCTTCGCCCCGCCCCGGGCGCGCTCCCGGTGCGCTGCCCACCTTCACCACGGGCTCCCGGTGAGCCCCGCCCCCACGCCCGGTTCCAGGAGAGCCTCTGGGACCTCGCTCCCGCCGCCCGGTGAAACGGGAGGACAATCCATCCAGCCCACAGAGGCAATCCAAGCTGTCTAGAATTCAGGGATCCAACGAGGGCTACGGAAAGGAAAGACGACCTGACCTAGGAGGGCCATGATATTCTATAGAACCGGACAAAGTTGGTTTCCAAGGAAACTTGATTCCTTGGAACCCGGAAAGCTGGTTCTTTTCATATGCAATTCCAAACCCTGAGCTCCTTCCCAAAGCCTGCCTGGCCGCCAGCCCCACCCCCCACTCCCCAGAAAAAACGGCTCAAAGAAATCTTTTCCATCTCAGGCGGAAAACTGGAAGATGTCTTGTCTTGTCTGTCTGGATTGATGTCTGTGTCAGTGTGAGCCTTGTGATTTTTGATAATAGTGCTCAAGTTCTGAGTTCTTATTTCAATGGTCTCAAGACAAGGCAGCCCTTGCAAACCCAACTGCTTCCAATACAAGAAAACTTTGACCTCAGGGAATGTCAGAGTCCCGTGAACTGGGAACTAGTCAATATGAAATATCTAGTAGTTTTGTTTTTGCTCCTCTACTGTAGACATGTCTAAGAGTCATCAACATGAAGCACAAAATGTTCATAGTGCCTCGGTTTGTTCTAAGGTAAAAATTGCTATATCGTTCTATCTGTCACAAGCTTGTCAACGAGAAAGTACCTCGAAAGAACAGGAACAAAACGAAAAATTAAATGTGATATGAGCTTTTAGATAAACTATGAACACTAATTACACTCGAAAATATCTGCCTATGAGAGTCTTGATTGAAGGCAGAGGAGAAGGGGACGACAGAGGCTAAGATGGTTGGATGGCATCACTGATTCGATGGACATGAGTTTGAGCAAGCCCCTGGAGTTGGTGATGGACACGGAAGCCCAGCGTCCTGCAGGCCACGGGGTCCCAAAGAGTCAGACACGACTGAGCCACTGAACTGAACTGAACATACAATCGTTTCTCCAGGTGTTTTGGTTACCCGAGTTTCTATCCTGTGCTAAACTAAGTGACGACAGTGTACTGAAGAGCTGGGTCATTTCCAAATAAATTCAAGTTCTGAAACATTCACGCCTTGAAAGGACCTCCCTTTTACACAGAAACAAAAGAGATTTTTGACTATCCAATAAGAGTGTCTGGCACCATCCTGACATGTGAAACGTAAGAAAGCAATTTTTTTTTGTTTTGTTTGGTTCTGATCTTGGGTGTGTGTGTGTGTGTGTGTGTGTGTGTGTGCGCGTGCGTGCGGGGGAGGGGAGGGGCGCTACTATCACTGATAGGTATGTTCACCAATCTGTCGAATGCCAATATAAAAGTCAGTTCTTGGTTGCTGAAGGGAACTGTATGACTTGGTATTAAAAGAAGGTATGTGGCATGAAATCGCATTTTCTGAAGGAAAACGACGTCGTTCTTTCTTCCAGGTGGCAGTTTGAGGATGGGAGAAGCAAAGGAATGGGTAGAGAATGGGATCAGGAGGTTGTAGGGAAAGTGGACCCCCAGAAAAGAGTGTTGTGCCTAGCACAAGGTTTCTTGAGAGGTTGAACTGCCTTTGCTAATGGATTTTAAGTTTCTTTACCTCTTCCGTGATCTCTTCTAGGTTGACCTAGAACAGAAATCTTTTGTTAGCTTTGGCTAAGTGGAGAAGTATTGCTTCACGGTGACTTGTGTGATCCTACCTGACTGTTCTAAACCCTTTTGATATCTATGCACTGCTGCTGCTGCTGCTGCTGCTGCTGCTGCTGCGAAGTCGTTTCAGTCGTGTCCGAGTCTGTGTGACCCCATGGACGGCAGCCCACCAGGCCCCGCAGTCCCTGGGGTTCTCCAGGCAAGAACACTGGAGTGGGTTGCATTTCCTCCTCCAATGCATGAAAGTGAAATGTGAAAGTGAAGTCGCTCAGTCGTGCCCGACTCTGAGCGACCCCATGGACTGCAGCCTACCAGGCTCTTCCGTCCATGAGATTTTCCAGGCAAGAGTACTGGAGTGGGGTGCCATTGCTTTCTCCCATATCTATTCACAAGCCTGCCTAAATCATTGACTTCTAGCCACCTTTGGGATGCCAATGCCCACCCACCCTTAGCAGGCCCCAGAGGAGAGAAAACACTTACCACAGGAGGTCCGGGTAAGGAACAAGGAACTAACAAGCTCCCACCAACCAGGATTCTGCAGAGGTCAACAAGAGGTCAGCAAGAGATGGGAGACTGCAGTCCAGAGGTCCTAGCAACTTCCAGCGAGCAGCAAAGACCCAGCATAGTCAAAACGAATTCAATGTTACCCAAAACAAATAAATAAACGGACAGAAGTTCTTGGAACACATGACTGAGGCTAGGGGTGAGGCAGTACATGTATGTGCCAGGATACTCTTAAAGTATACTCTTAACGTAGATGAGGAGAACAAGGTAGGAGGAAAACTTACTGTTTGGTTCAGGTCGCTTCGGAGCCTTTTGGGGGAACCGACCTGAAGCCAGAGTCTAGCCGAAATACACAGGCTTTGAACATCGCTGAAGACCAACATTTCCTAAGGAAAAAACGCATTGCTTAGCTCAAGGTTTGTCTGGGAAATTCTTACACATCAGGAGATGGCTCCGAGGTGGATTTCTACAAAGAACATCCATGCAAAGGACAAGCCTGCACAGCTCTGTGCACATCTGCCCCCTCCCCCCCTCACAGCCAGCAGCATTTCCAAGTGACCTCCTAAGGCCTTCGCCAAACTACAGGGGCACT
>NW_027223740.1:0-63061 GCF_029378745.1 Bos indicus | reverse complement strand
TCAGGAGGGTAGAAGAGGCTCCGAGGAAGTGTTGCCGGAAAACTTCGGTGTTCCTCTCGAGGGAGACCGGGATGTCGGGGCACTTTGTGGGTCGCATCAAGGGTGACAAGTACCGTTTCGACCTCCAATTCCTAAAGTGGGACTTCTCCTGAGACGCTGTAGCGGCACAGGGCTACATCTTGCGATGACGGGGGAACCACGTGGTTTTTCTCGAGGTGTAGCAGGATTCTCGAATTACGACGGGGAATTCAGGATGCCTCTTGTGTAGGCCCAGGGAAGTCCAATCTTCCATTCGAGTTGCGAAGGAAAGCTGGGGATTGCTCTCGAGTGACTGCAGGGCCAATAGACCTCATCTAGGCTTGTGTCCAGAAGCCAGTGTTCCTCTCCAGGGGCGATAGGGATCTCGGGGTTGCATTCCAGACACACCCGGGGAGACAGGCCTCCATCTCGAGTGGAAGCAAAGAACCCCGCTCTGCTCTCGAGTCGCGACGGGTATCTCTTGGAGCTCACTGGGTGGACTAAAGCGAGTCAAGCCTCCTGAGGCGTTTGGAGAGAGGTCGCGAGATTGGTCTCTAGGCCATGCAGGAGACGAAGGCCCTCATCTCGCGATGCCGGGGGAGTCTTGGGGTTGTTCTCGAGCGGCGGCCCCAGTGTGCGCTTTCTCACGAGGTACGACGGCGAGGTCAGTGAGCCTCTCGTGGGGCGCCAGGGAAGTCGGGTCTCCATGCGAGTGGCGAGGGCGAGCGCGTCATTGCTCTCGAGCCATGGTAGGGTGCCGGGGACCAGCCCCGGCTGATCCAGGGTATTCGAAGGAGAGACGGCGTAGGCGAAGATCAGGAAACCACTGCTTAATTAAATGTTAATTAAGGATATAAAGAGTAATAGAATGAGGATAGCTCAGTGAGGAAATTCAGTGGAGAAAAGAGGCTGAATAATTCAGCCAGAAGGTAAGAGAAAGAACGACATGGTGAGACCAAGTTTCGGTGAACAAGGCCCGCACTTTATTTTTCAAAGTAGTTTTTATACCTTAAGTTATGCATAGAGGATAATGGGGGAAGGGGTCGAGTCTTGCAGCAAACCAGGCTTTCTTCCTGCAAACTTATCATATGCAAAAGCTTAGGTGATTTGCATCATCTTCTGGCCCGGAGGCCTGTTAACATTTTAAGACCTTTTCTTCAGAAAACTTATTTTTCTCTAAAGGTGGTTGGTCAGGAGCCACCCTCCAAAAAAGCATTAGATAAAGTTGCATTCCTACAGAGCAAAGGTGTGGTGGGCTATAACAAGAAAAAGAATTAACTCAAGGGTCCCAGGTTACAAACATTAAAGCTACTACTTACACCAATTATATTAATCAATACACTGCCAGGGACACAGCAGGTAAGGGATATGGAAACTTAGCAGCAAACAATGGCCCAACAAGTGAAAAACCATTCACCAATACAATTTCTAATCAATCTTGTAACTACTCAAAAGAATCTGTGTTTAGACAGTTTAGAACATCTCCTGCCTCTCACAGTTGGGAGGCTCTGAACGATCCCATGTGGCCGGAAAAACCTATTCAGGCAGGCTAGAGGATTTCCAAAGGAGTTTGTAGGTTAAACACTGTCACACCCAGGAATTATTAACTGGAACTGTAAGCTAACTCTTTTTTCAGAGAGAGGTAGTTGGGGAGAGCCCCCGTAAAGTCAGAGGTTTAGGTGAAAGCACAAGCAGAAAGTAGGCAGACTCTGGTTTTGGGGGTATATGCTCGAGAATTTCCAGGGGGACTCCTGAAGCTCGATCCCGCCTTTGCGTATGCCGAGCCTCCTTCCTCATGACCTTTGTCATGGGCGGAGTTCCTCACTGGCTCCCAGCAGTGATAGAATTCCAGTGGAGCTATTCCAGATCCTGAAAGATGATGCTGTGGAAAGTGCTGCACTCAATATGCAATATGCAATATGCACTCAATATGCAATATGCCGGCTCACGGCAGTAGGGGAATCTGGCCTCGAGACGTGTTGAAGAAGGTCTCTCGAGGTCTTTCTCGGGTTGAGGCAGGACACCCTGGGGTCCCTCGACTTGTGCAGGTGACCTCAGGGGGCTTCTCATGGTGGCTCTGAGAAGTCAGGGAAACTGGAGGTGGGAGGGGCCTCTCGGCACTCCACTGGGTTTGGTGCATTGGAAGAGGGCCTCATCTCCAGTTGAGGCAGGAACCTCAGGGTTCCTCTGACTTCAGACTCCGATCGCAAGGTCCCTGCAGACTTGGGACAGGAGAGTCAGGCCTCGTCTTGGGTTGAGGCATGGAACTCCGCTTGCCTCTCGAGGTGTTCCCGGGGAGACAGGCCACTTGTCGAGCGGTATTTGGAACCTGGGGGTCTTTTCCCGACGATGCACGGGCGAGTCACTGCCCCTTCGTGTTGACTTCATTCACAGGGTGGAGTTCGAAGAGGTGTCCGGGCATCGGGTTCTTATCAAGAGGGGACCGGGAAATCGGGGTCCTTCGGAATGTGGAACCACCCACGAGGCCACGTCTGGAATGTCGTCGTGAGACCGGCCTCATCCTGAGGTGCGACCGGAAGGTCGGGAACCCCTTCCAGACAAAGCAGGGGAGTCGACCCTCCTGTCCAGATCAGGAGGGTAGAAGGGGCTCAGAGGAAGTGGTGCGGGAAAACCTCGGTGTTCCTCTTGAGGGAGACCGGGATGTCGGGGCACTTTGTGGGTCGCATCAAGGGTGCCAAGTACCGTTTCGACCTCCAATACCTAACGTGGGACTTCTCCTGAGACACTGTAGCGGGAAAGGGCTTCATCTTGCGATGACGGGGGAACCACGTGGATTTTCTCGAGTTGCAGCGGGATTCTCGAGTTACGACGGGGAATTCAGGATGCCTCTTGTGTTGGCCCAGGGAAGTCCAATCTTCCATTCGAGTTGCGAAGGAAAGCTGGGGATTGCTCTCGAGTGACTGCAGGGCCAATAGACCTCATCTAGGCTTGTGTCCAGAAGCCAATGTTCCTCTCCAGGGGCGAAAGGGATCTCGGGGTTGCATTCCAGACGCACCCGGGGAGACAGGCATCCATCTCGAGTGGAAGCAAAGAACCCCGCTCTGCTCTCGAGTCGCGACGGGTATCTCTTGGAGCTCACTGGGTGGACTAAAGGGAGTCAAGCCTCCTGAGGCGTTTGGAGAGAGGTCGAGAGACTGGTCTCTAGGCCATACAGGAGACGAAGGCCCTCAAGTCGCGATGACGGGGGAGGCTCGGGGTTGTTCTCGAGCGGCGGCCCCAGTGTGCGGTTTCTCGCGAGGTACGACGGCGAGGTCAGTGAGCCTCTCGTGGGGCGGCAAGGAAGTCGGGTCTCCATGCGAATGGCGAGGGGGAGCGCGTCTTTACTCTCAAGTCATAGTAGGGGAATCTGGCCTCGAGACGTGTTGAAGAAGGTCTCTCGAGGTCTTTCTCGGGTTGAGGCAGGACACCCTGGGGTCCCTCGACTTGTGCAGGTGACCTCAGGGGGCTTCTCATGGTGGCTCTGAGAAGTCAGGGAAACTGGAGGTGGGAGGGGCCTCTCGGCACTCCACTGGGTTTGGTGCATTGGAAGAGGGCCTCATCTCCAGTTGAGGCAGGAACCTCAGGGTTCCTCTGACTTCAGACTCCGATCGCAAGGTCCCTGCAGACTTGGGACAGGAGAGTCAGGCCTCGTCTTGGGTTGAGGCATGGAACTCCGCTTGCCTCTCGAGGTGTTCCCGGGGAGACAGGCCACTTGTCGAGCGGTATTTGGAACCTGGGGGTCTTTTCCCGACGATGCACGGGCGAGTCACTGCCCCTTCGTGTTGACTTCATTCACAGGGTGGAGTTCGAAGAGGTGTCCGGGCATCGGGTTCTTATCAAGAGGGGACCGGGAAATCGGGGTCCTTCGGAATGTGGAACCACCCACGAGGCCACGTCTGGAATGTCGTCGTGAGACCGGCCTCATCCTGAGGTGCGACCGGAAGGTCGGGAACCCCTTCCAGACAAAGCAGGGGAGTCGACCCTCCTGTCCAGATCAGGAGGGTAGAAGGGGCTCAGAGGAAGTGGTGCGGGAAAACCTCGGTGTTCCTCTTGAGGGAGACCGGGATGTCGGGGCACTTTGTGGGTCGCATCAAGGGTGCCAAGTACCGTTTCGACCTCCAATACCTAACGTGGGACTTCTCCTGAGACACTGTAGCGGGAAAGGGCTTCATCTTGCGATGACGGGGGAACCACGTGGATTTTCTCGAGTTGCAGCGGGATTCTCGAGTTACGACGGGGAATTCAGGATGCCTCTTGTGTAGGCCCAGGGAAGTCCAATCTTCCATTCGAGTTGCGAAGGAAAGCTGGGGATTGCTCTCGAGTGACTGCAGGGCCAATAGACCTCATCTAGGCTTGTGTCCAGAAGCCAATGTTCCTCTCCAGGGGCGAAAGGGATCTCGGGGTTGCATTCCAGACGCACCCGGGGAGACAGGCATCCATCTCGAGTGGAAGCAAAGAACCCCGCTCTGCTCTCGAGTCGCGACGGGTATCTCTTGGAGCTCACTGGGTGGACTAAAGGGAGTCAAGCCTCCTGAGGCGTTTGGAGAGAGGTCGAGAGACTGGTCTCTAGGCCATACAGGAGACGAAGGCCCTCAAGTCGCGATGACGGGGGAGGCTCGGGGTTGTTCTCGAGCGGCGGCCCCAGTGTGCGGTTTCTCGCGAGGTACGACGGCGACGTCAGTGAGCCTCTCGTGGGGCGGCAAGGAAGTCGGGTCTCCATGCGAATGGCGAGGGGGAGCGCGTCTTTACTCTCAAGTCATAGTAGGGGAATCTGGCCTCGAGACGTGTTGAAGAAGGTCTCTCGAGGTCTTTCTCGGGTTGAGGCAGGACACCCTGGGGTCCCTCGACTTGTGCAGGTGACCTCAGGGGGCTTCTCATGGTGGCTCTGAGAAGTCAGGGAAACTGGAGGTGGGAGGGGCCTCTCGGCACTCCACTGGGTTTGGTGCATTGGAAGAGGGCCTCATCTCCAGTTGAGGCAGGAACCTCAGGGTTCCTCTGACTTCAGACTCCGATCGCAAGGTCCCTGCAGACTTGGGACAGGAGAGTCAGGCCTCGTCTTGGGTTGAGGCATGGAACTCCGCTTGCCTCTCGAGGTGTTCCCGGGGAGACAGGCCACTTGTCGAGCGGTATTTGGAACCTGGGGGTCTTTTCCCGACGATGCACGGGCGAGTCACTGCCCCTTCGTGTTGACTTCATTCACAGGGTGGAGTTCGAAGAGGTGTCCGGGCATCGGGTTCTTATCAAGAGGGGACCGGGAAATCGGGGTCCTTCGGAATGTGGAACCACCCACGAGGCCACGTCTGGAATGTCGTCGTGAGACCGGCCTCATCCTGAGGTGCGACCGGAAGGTCGGGAACCCCTTCCAGACAAAGCAGGGGAGTCGACCCTCCTGTCCAGATCAGGAGGGTAGAAGAGGCTCCGAGGAAGTGTTGCCGGAAAACTTCGGTGTTCCTCTCGAGGGAGACCGGGATGTCGGGGCACTTTGTGGGTCGCATCAAGGGTGACAAGTACCGTTTCGACCTCCAATTCCTAAAGTGGGACTTCTCCTGAGACGCTGTAGCGGCACAGGGCTACATCTTGCGATGACGGGGGAACCACGTGGTTTTTCTCGAGGTGTAGCAGGATTCTCGAATTACGACGGGGAATTCAGGATGCCTCTTGTGTAGGCCCAGGGAAGTCCAATCTTCCATTCGAGTTGCGAAGGAAAGCTGGGGATTGCTCTCGAGTGACTGCAGGGCCAATAGACCTCATCTAGGCTTGTGTCCAGAAGCCAGTGTTCCTCTCCAGGGGCGATAGGGATCTCGGGGTTGCATTCCAGACACACCCGGGGAGACAGGCCTCCATCTCGAGTGGAAGCAAAGAACCCCGCTCTGCTCTCGAGTCGCGACGGGTATCTCTTGGAGCTCACTGGGTGGACTAAAGCGAGTCAAGCCTCCTGAGGCGTTTGGAGAGAGGTCGCGAGATTGGTCTCTAGGCCATGCAGGAGACGAAGGCCCTCATCTCGCGATGCCGGGGGAGTCTTGGGGTTGTTCTCGAGCGGCGGCCCCAGTGTGTGCTTTCTCACGAGGTACGACGGCGAGGTCAGTGAGCCTCTCGTGGGGTGCCAGGGAAGTCGGGTCTCCATGCGAGTGGCGAGGGCGAGCGCGTCATTGCTCTCGAGCCATGGTAGGGTGCCGGGGACCAGCCCCGGCTGATCCAGGGTATTCGAAGGAGAGACGGCGTAGGCGAAGATCAGGAAACCACTGCTTAATTAAATGTTAATTAAGGATATAAAGAGTAATAGAATGAGGATAGCTCAGTGAGGAAATTCAGTGGAGAAAAGAGGCTGAATAATTCAGCCAGAAGGTAAGAGAAAGAACGACATGGTGAGACCAAGTTTCGGTGAACAAGGCCCGCACTTTATTTTTCAAAGTAGTTTTTATACCTTAAGTTATGCATAGAGGATAATGGGGGAAGGGGTCGAGTCTTGCAGCAAACCAGGCTTTCTTCCTGCAAACTTATCATATGCAAAAGCTTAGGTGATTTGCATCATCTTCTGGCCCGGAGGCCTGTTAACATTTTAAGACCTTTTCTTCAGAAAACTTATTTTTCTCTAAAGGTGGTTGGTCAGGAGCCACCCTCCAAAAAAGCATTAGATAAAGTTGCATTCCTACAGAGCAAAGGTGTGGTGGGCTATAACCAGAAAAAGAATTAACTCAAGGGTCCCAGGTTACAAACATTAAAGCTACTACTTACACCAATTATATTAATCAATACACTGCCAGGGACACAGCAGGTAAGGGATATGGAAACTTAGCAGCAAACAATGGCCCAACAAGTGAAAAACCATTCACCAATACAATTTCTAATCAATCTTGTAACTACTCAAAAGAATCTGTGTTTAGACAGTTTAGAACATCTCCTGCCTCTCACAGTTGGGAGGCTCTGAACGATCCCATGTGGCCGGAAAAACCTATTCAGGCAGGCTAGAGGATTTCCAAAGGAGTTTGTAGGTTAAACACTGTCACACCCAGGAATTATTAACTGGAACTGTAAGCTAACTCTTTTTTCAGAGAGAGGTAGTTGGGGAGAGCCCCCCGTAAAGTCAGAGGTTTAGGTGAAAGCACAAGCAGAAAGTAGGCAGACTCTGGTTTTGGGGGTATATGCTCGAGAATTTCCAGGGGGACTCCTGAAGCTCGATCCCGCCTTTGCGTATGCCGAGCCTCCTTCCTCATGACCTTTGTCATGGGCGGAGTTCCTCACTGGCTCCCAGCAGTGATAGAATTCCAGTGGAGCTATTCCAGATCCTGAAAGATGATGCTGTGGAAAGTGCTGCACTCAATATGCAATATGCAATATGCACTCAATATGCAATATGCCGGCTCACGGCAGTAGGGGAATCTGGCCTCGAGACGTGTTGAAGAAGGTCTCTCGAGGTCTTTCTCGGGTTGAGGCAGGACACCCTGGGGTCCCTCGACTTGTGCAGGTGACCTCAGGGGGCTTCTCATGGTGGCTCTGAGAAGTCAGGGAAACTGGAGGTGGGAGGGGCCTCTCGGCACTCCACTGGGTTTGGTGCATTGGAAGAGGGCCTCATCTCCAGTTGAGGCAGGAACCTCAGGGTTCCTCTGACTTCAGACTCCGATCGCAAGGTCCCTGCAGACTTGGGACAGGAGAGTCAGGCCTCGTCTTGGGTTGAGGCATGGAACTCCGCTTGCCTCTCGAGGTGTTCCCGGGGAGACAGGCCACTTGTCGAGCGGTATTTGGAACCTGGGGGTCTTTTCCCGACGATGCACGGGCGAGTCACTGCCCCTTCGTGTTGACTTCATTCACAGGGTGGAGTTCGAAGAGGTGTCCGGGCATCGGGTTCTTATCAAGAGGGGACCGGGAAATCGGGGTCCTTCGGAATGTGGAACCACCCACGAGGCCACGTCTGGAATGTCGTCGTGAGACCGGCCTCATCCTGAGGTGCGACCGGAAGGTCGGGAACCCCTTCCAGACAAAGCAGGGGAGTCGACCCTCCTGTCCAGATCAGGAGGGTAGAAGGGGCTCAGAGGAAGTGGTGCGGGAAAACCTCGGTGTTCCTCTTGAGGGAGACCGGGATGTCGGGGCACTTTGTGGGTCGCATCAAGGGTGCCAAGTACCGTTTCGACCTCCAATACCTAACGTGGGACTTCTCCTGAGACACTGTAGCGGGAAAGGGCTTCATCTTGCGATGACGGGGGAACCACGTGGATTTTCTCGAGTTGCAGCGGGATTCTCGAGTTACGACGGGGAACTCAGGATGCCTCTTGTGTTGGCCCAGGGAAGTCCAATCTTCCATTCGAGTTGCGAAGGAAAGCTGGGGATTGCTCTCGAGTGACTGCAGGGCCAATAGACCTCATCTAGGCTTGTGTCCAGAAGCCAATGTTCCTCTCCAGGGGCGAAAGGGATCTCAGGGTTGCATTCCAGACGCACCCGGGGAGACAGGCATCCATCTCGAGTGGAAGCAAAGAACCCCGCTCTGCTCTCGAGTCGCGACGGGTATCTCTTGGAGCTCACTGGGTGGACTAAAGGGAGTCAAGCCTCCTGAGGCGTTTGGAGAGAGGTCGAGAGACTGGTCTCTAGGCCATACAGGAGACGAAGGCCCTCAAGTCGCGATGACGGGGGAGGCTCGGGGTTGTTCTCGAGCGGCGGCCCCAGTGTGCGGTTTCTCGCGAGGTACGACGGCGAGGTCAGTGAGCCTCTCGTGGGGCGGCAAGGAAGTCGGGTCTCCATGCGAATGGCGAGGGGGAGCGCGTCTTTACTCTCAAGTCATAGTAGGGGAATCTGGCCTCGAGACGTGTTGAAGAAGGTCTCTCGAGGTCTTTCTCGGGTTGAGGCAGGACACCCTGGGGTCCCTCGACTTGTGCAGGTGACCTCAGGGGGCTTCTCATGGTGGCTCTGAGAAGTCAGGGAAACTGGAGGTGGGAGGGGCCTCTCGGCACTCCACTGGGTTTGGTGCATTGGAAGAGGGCCTCATCTCCAGTTGAGGCAGGAACCTCAGGGTTCCTCTGACTTCAGACTCCGATCGCAAGGTCCCTGCAGACTTGGGACAGGAGAGTCAGGCCTCGTCTTGGGTTGAGGCATGGAACTCCGCTTGCCTCTCGAGGTGTTCCCGGGGAGACAGGCCACTTGTCGAGCGGTATTTGGAACCTGGGGGTCTTTTCCCGACGATGCACGTGCGAGTCACTGCCCCTTCGTGTTGACTTCATTCACAGGGTGGAGTTCGAAGAGGTGTCCGGGCATCGGGTTCTTATCAAGAGGGGACCGGGAAATCGGGGTCCTTCGGAATGTGGAACCACCCACGAGGCCACGTCTGGAATGTCGTCGTGAGACCGGCCTCATCCTGAGGTGCGACCGGAAGGTCGGGAACCCCTTCCAGACAAAGCAGGGGAGTCGACCCTCCTGTCCAGATCAGGAGGGTAGAAGAGGCTCCGAGGAAGTGTTGCCGGAAAACTTCGGTGTTCCTCTCGAGGGAGACCGGGATGTCGGGGCACTTTGTGGGTCGCATCAACGGTGACAAGTACCGTTTCGAACTCCAATTCCTAAAGTGGGACTTCTCCTGAGACGCTGTAGCGACACAGGGCTACATCTTGCGATGACGGGGGAACCACGTGGTTTTTCTCGAGGTGTAGCAGGATTCTCGAATTACGACGGGGAATTCAGGATGCCTCTTGTGTAGGCCCAGGGAAGTCCAATCTTCCATTCGAGTTGCGAAGGAAAGCTGGGGATTTCTCTCGAGTGACTGCAGGGCCAATAGACCTCATCTAGGCTTGTGTCCAGAAGCCATTGTTCCTCTCCAGGGGCGATAGGGATCTCGGGGTTGCATTCCAGACACACCCGGGGAGACAGGCCTCCATCTCGAGTGGAAGCAAAGAACCCCGCTCTGCTCTCGAGTCGCGACGGGTATCTCTTGGAGCTCACTGGGTGGACTAAAGCGAGTCAAGCCTCCTGAGGCGTTTGGAGAGAGGTCGCGAGATTGGTCTCTAGGCCATGCAGGAGACGAAGGCCCTCATCTCGCGATGCCGGGGGAGTCTTGGGGTTGTTCTCGAGCGGCGGCCCCAGTGTGCGCTTTCTCACGAGGTACGACGGCGAGGTCAGTGAGCCTCTCGTGGGGCGCCAGGGAAGTCGGGTCTCCATGCGAGTGGCGAGGGCGAGCGCGTCATTGCTCTCGAGCCATGGTAGGGTGCCGGGGACCAGCCCCGGCTGATCCAGGGTATTCGAAGGAGAGACGGCGTAGGCGAAGATCAGGAAACCACTGCTTAATTAAATGTTAATTAAGGATATAAAGAGTAATAGAATGAGGATAGCTCAGTGAGGAAATTCAGTGGAGAAAAGAGGCTGAATAATTCAGCCAGAAGGTAAGAGAAAGAACGACATGGTGAGACCAAGTTTCGGTGAACAAGGCCCGCACTTTATTTTTCAAAGTAGTTTTTATACCTTAAGTTATGCATAGAGGATAATGGGGGAAGGGGTCGAGTCTTGCAGCAAACCAGGCTTTCTTCCTGCAAACTTATCATATGCAAAAGCTTAGGTGATTTGCATCATCTTCTGGCCCGGAGGCCTGTTAACATTTTAAGACCTTTTCTTCAGAAAACTTATTTTTCTCTAAAGGTGGTTGGTCAGGAGCCACCCTCCAAAAAAGCATTAGATAAAGTTGCATTCCTACAGAGCAAAGGTGTGGTGGGCTATAACCAGAAAAAGAATTAACTCAAGGGTCCCAGGTTACAAACATTAAAGCTACTACTTACACCAATTATATTAATCAATACACTGCCAGGGACACAGCAGGTAAGGGATATGGAAACTTAGCAGCAAACAATGGCCCAACAAGTGAAAAACCATTCACCAATACAATTTCTAATCAATCTTGTAACTCCTCAAAAGAATCTGTGTTTAGACAGTTTAGAACATCTCCTGCCTCTCACAGTTGGGAGGCTCTGAACAATCACATGTGGCCGGAGAAACCTATTCAGGCAGGCTAGAGGATTTCCAAAGGAGTTTGTAGGTTAAACACTGTCACATCCAGGAATTATTAACTGGAACTGTAAGCTAACTCTTTTCTCAGAGAGAGGTAGTGGGGGAGAGCCCCCCGTAAAGTCAGAGGTTTAGGTGAAAGCACAAGCAGAAAGTAGGCAGACTCTGGTTTTGGGGGTATATGCTCGAGAATTTCCAGGGGGACTCCTGAAGCTCGATCCCGCCTTTGCGTATGCCGAGCCTCCTTCCTCATGACCTTTGTCATGGGCGGAGTTCCTCACTGGCTCCCAGCAGTGATAGAATTCCAGTGGAGCTATTCCAGATCCTGAAAGAGGATGCTGTGGAAAGTGCTGCACTCAATATGCAATATGCAATATGCACTCAATATGCAATATGCCGGCTCACGGCAGTAGGGGAATCTGGCCTCGAGACGTGTTGAAGAAGGTCTCTCGAGGTCTTTCTCGGGTTGAGGCAGGACACCCTGGGGTCCCTCGACTTGTGCAGGTGACCTCAGGGGGCTTCTCATGGTGGCTCTGAGAAGTCAGGGAAACTGGAGGTGGGAGGGGCCTCTCGGCACTCCACTGGGTTTGGTGCATTGGAAGAGGGACTCATCTCCAGTTGAGGCAGGAACCTCAGGGTTCCTCTGACTTCAGACTCCGATCGCAAGGTCCCTGCAGACTTGGGACAGGAGAGTCAGGCCTCGTCTTGGGTTGAGGCATGGAACTCCGCTTGCCTCTCGAGGTGTTCCCGGGGAGACAGGCCACTTGTCGAGCGGTATTTGGAACCTGGGGGTCTTTTCCCGACGATGCACGGGCAAGTCACTGCCCCTTCGTGTTGACTTCATTCACAGGGTGGAGTTCGAAGAGGTGTCCGGGCATCGGGTTCTTATCAAGAGGGGACCGGGAAATCGGGGTCCTTCGGAATGTGGAACCACCCACGAGGCCACGTCTGGAATGTCGTCGTGAGACCGGCCTCATCCTGAGGTGCGACCGGAAGGTCGGGAACCCCTTCCATACAAAGCAGGGGAGTCGACCCTCCTGTCCAGATCAGGAGGGTAGAAGGGGCTCAGAGGAAGTGGTGCGGGAAAACCTCGGTGTTCCTCTTGAGGGAGACCGGGATGTCGGGGCACTTTGTGGGTCGCATCAAGGGTGCCAAGTACCGTTTCGACCTCCAATACCTAACGTGGGACTTCTCCTGAGACACTGTAGCGGGAAAGGGCTTCATCTTGCGATGACGGGGGAACCACGTGGATTTTCTCGAGGTGTAGCAGGATTCTCGAGTTACGACGGGGAATTCAGGATGCCTCTTGTGTTGGCCCAGGGAAGTCCAATCTTCCATTCGAGTTGCGAAGGAAAGCTGGGGATTGCTCTCGAGTGACTGCAGGGCCAATAGACCTCATCTAGGCTTGTGTCCAGAAGCCAGTGTTCCTCTCCAGGGGCGACAGGGATCTCGGGGTTGCATTCCAGACGCACCCGGGGAGACAGGCATCCATCTCGAGTGGAAGCAAAGAACCCCGCTCTGCTCTTGAGTCGCGTCGGGTATCTCTTGGAGCTCACTGGGTGGACTAAAGGGAGTCAAGCCTCCTGAGGCGTTTGGAGAGAGGTTGAGAGACTGGTCTCTAGGCCATACAGGAGACGAAGGCCCTCAAGTCGCGATGACGGGGGAGGCTCGGGGTTGTTCTCAAGCGGCGGCCCCAATGTGCGGTTTCTCGCGAGGTACGACGGCGAGGTCAGTGAGCCTCTCGTGGGGCGGCAAGGAAGTCGGGTCTCCATGCGAATGGCGAGGGGGAGCGCGTCTTTACTCTCAAGTCATAGTAGCGGAATCTGGCCTCGAGACGTGTTGAAGAAGGTCTCTCGAGGTCTTTCTCGGGTTGAGGCAGGACACCCTGGGGTCCCTCGACTTGTGCAGGTGACCTCAGGGGGCTTCTCATGGTGGCTCTGAGAAGTCAGGGAAACTGGAGGTGGGAGGGGCCTCTCGGCACTCCACTGGATTTGGTGCATTGGAAGAGGGCCTCATCTCCAGTTGAGGCAGGAACCTCAGGGTTCCTCTGACTTCAGACTCCGATCGCAAGGTCCCTGCAGACTTGGGACAGGAGAGTCAGGCCTCGTCTTGGGTTGAGGCATGGAACTCCGCTTGCCTCTCGAGGTGTTCCCGGGGAGACAGGCCACTTGTCGAGCGGTATTTGGAACCTGGGGGTCTTTTCCCGACGATGCACGGGCAAGTCACTGCCCCTTCGTGTTGACTTCATTCAGAGGGTGGAGTTCGAAGAAGTGTCCGGGCATCGGGTTCTTATCAAGAGGGGACCGGGAAATCGGGGTCCTTCGGAATGTGGAACCACCCACGAGGCCACGTCTGGAATGTCGTCGTGAGACCGGCCTCATCCTGAGGTGCGACCGGAAGGTCGGGAACCCCTTCCAGACAAAGCAGGGGAGTCGACCCTCCTGTCCAGATCAGGAGGGTAGAAGGGGCTCAGAGGAAGTGGTGCGGGAAAACCTCGGTGTTCCTCTTGAGGGAGACCGGGATGTCGGGGCACTTTGTGGGTCGCATCAAGGGTGCCAAGTACCGTTTCGACCTCCAATACCTAACGTGGGACTTCTCCTGAGACACTGTAGCGGGAAAGGGCTTCATCTTGCGATGACGGGGGAACCACTTGGATTTTCTCGAGTTGCAGCGGGATTCTCGAGTTACGACGGGGAATTCAGGATGCCTCTTTTGTTGGCCCAGGGAAGTCCAATCTTCCATTCGAGTTGCGAAGGAAAGCTGGGGATTGCTCTCGAGTGACTGCAGGGCCAATAGACCTCATCTAGGCTTGTGTCCAGAAGCCAGTGTTCCTCTCCAGGGGCGACAGGGATCTCGGGGTTGCATTCCAGACGCACCCGGGGAGACAGGCATCCATCTCGAGTGGAAGCAAAGAACCCCGCTCTGCTCTTGAGTCGCGACGGGTATCTCTTGGAGCTCACTGGGTGGACTAAAGGGAGTCAAGCCTCCTGAGGCGTTTGGAGAGAGGTCGAGAGACTGGTCTCTAGGCCATACAGGAGACGAAGGCCCTCAAGTCGCGATGACGGGGGAGGCTCGGGGTTGTTCTCGAGCGGCGGCCCCAGTGTGCGGTTTCTCGCGAGGTACGACGGCGAGGTCAGTGAGCCTCTCGTGGGGCGGCAAGGAAGTCGGGTCTCCATGCGAATGGCGAGGGGGAGCGCGTCTTTACTCTCAAGTCATAGTAGGGGAATCTGGCCTCGAGACGTGTTGAAGAAGGTCTCTCGAGGTCTTTCTCGGGTTGAGGCAGGACACCCTGGGGTCCCTCGACTTGTGCAGGTGACCTCAGGGGGCTTCTCATGGTGGCTCTGAGAAGTCAGGGAAACTGGAGGTGGGAGGGGCCTCTCGGCACTCCATTGGGTTTGGTGCATTGGAAGAGGGCCTCATCTCCAGTTGAGGCTGGAACCTCAGGGTTCCTCTGACTTCAGACTCCGATCGCAAGGTCCCTGCAGACTTGGGACAGGAGAGTCAGGCCTCGTCTTGGGTTGAGGCATGGAACTCCGCTTGCCTCTCGAGGTGTTCCCGGGGAGACAGGCCAGGTGTCGAGCGGTATTTGGAACCTGGGGGTCTTTTCCCGATGATGCACGGGCGAGTCACTGCCCCTTCGTGTTGACTTCATTCACAGGGTGGAGTTCGAAGAGGTGTCCGGGCATCGGGTTCTTATCAAGAGGGCACCGGGAAATCGGGGTCCTTCGGAATGTGGAACCACCCACGAGGCCACGTCTGGAATGTCGTCGTGAGACCGGCCTCATCCTGAGGTGCGACCGGAAGGTCGGGAACCCCTTCCAGACAAAGCAGGGGAGTCGACCCTCCTGTCCAGATCAGGAGGGTAGAAGAGGCTCCGAGGAAGTGGTTCGGGAAAACCTCGGTTTTCCTCTCGAGGTAGACTGGGATGTCGGGGCACTTTGTGGGTCACATCAAGGGTGCCAAGTACCGTTTCGACCTCCAATTCCTAACGTGGGACTTCTGAGACGCTGTAGCGGCACAGGGCTACATCTTGCGATGACGGGGGAACCACGTGGTTTTTCTCGAGGTGTAGCAGGATTCTCGAGTTACGACGGGGAATTCAGGATGCCTCTTGTGTAGGCCCAGGGAAGTCCAATCTTCCATTCGAGTTGCGAAGGAAAGCTGGGGATTGCTCTCGAGTGACTGCAGGGCCAATAGACCTCATCTAGGCTTGTGTCCAGAAGCCAGTGTTCCTCTCCAGGGGCGACAGGGATCTCGGGGTTGCATTCCAGACGCACCCGGGGAGACAGGCATCCATCTCGAGTGGAAGCAAAGAACCCCGCTCTGCTCTCGAGTCGCGACGGGTATCTCTTGGAGCTCACTGGGTGGACTAAAGGGAGTCAAGCCTCCTGAGGCGTTTGGAGAGAGGTCGCGAGATTGGTCTCTAGGCCATGCAGGAGACGAAGGCCCTCATCTCGCGATGACGGGGGAGTCTTGGGGTTGTTCTCGAGCGGCGGCCCCAGTGTGCGCTTTCTCACGAGGTACGACGGCGAGGTCAGTGAGCCTCTCGTGGGGCGCCAGGGAAGTCGGGTCTCCATGCGAGTGGCGAGGGCGAGCGCCTCACTGCTCTCGAGCCATGGTAGGGTGCCGGGGACCAGCCCCTGCTGATCCAGGGTATTCGAAGGAGAGACGGCGTAGGCGAAGATCAGGAAACCACTGCTTAATTAAATGTTAATTAAGGATATAAAGAGTAATAGAATGAGGATAGCTCAGTGAGGAAATTCAGTGGAGAAAAGAGGCTGAATAATTCAGCCAGAAGGTAAGAGAAAGAACGACATGGTGAGACCAAGTTTCGGTGAACAAGGCCCGCACTTTATTTTTCAAAGTAGTTTTTATACCTTAAGTTATGCATAGAGGATAATGGGGGAAGGGGTCGAGTCTTGCAGCAAACCAGGCTTTCTTCCTGCAAACTTATCATATGCAAAAGCTTAGGTGATTTGCATCATCTTCTGGCCCGGAGGCCTGTTAACATTTTAAGACCTTTTCTTCAGAAAACTTATTTTTCTCTAAAGGTGGTTGGTCAGGAGCCACCCTCCAAAAAAGCATTAGATAAAGTTGCATTCCTACAGAGCAAAGGTGTGGTGGGCTATAACAAGAAAAAGAATTAACTCAAGGGTCCCAGGTTACAAACATTAAAGCTACTACTTACACCAATTATATTAATCAATACACTGCCAGGGACACAGCAGGTAAGGGATATGGAAACTTAGCAGCAAACAATGGCCCAACAAGTGAAAAACCATTCACCAATACAATTTCTAATCAATCTTGTAACTACTCAAAAGAATCTGTGTTTAGACAGTTTAGAACATCTCCTGCCTCTCACAGTTGGGAGGCTCTGAACGATCCCATGTGGCCGGAAAAACCTATTCAGGCAGGCTAGAGGATTTCCAAAGGAGTTTGTAGGTTAAACACTGTCACACCCAGGAATTATTAACTGGAACTGTAAGCTAACTCTTTTTTCAGAGAGAGGTAGTGGGGGAGAGCCCCCCGTAAAGTCAGAGGTTTAGGTGAAAGCACAAGCAGAAAGTAGGCAGACTCTGGTTTTGGGGGTATATGCTCGAGAATTTCCAGGGGGACTCCTGAAGCTCGATCCCGCCTTTGCGTATGCCGAGCCTCCTTCCTCATGACCTTTGTCATGGGCGGAGTTCCTCACTGGCTCCCAGCAGTGATAGAATTCCAGTGGAGCTATTCCAGATCCTGAAAGAGGATGCTGTGGAAAGTGCTGCACTCAATATGCAATATGCAATATGCACTCAATATGCAATATGCCGGCTCACGGCAGTAGGGGAATCTGGCCTCGAGACGTGTTGAAGAAGGTCTCTCGAGGTCTTTCTCGGGTTGAGGCAGGACACCCTGGGGTCCCTCGACTTGTGCAGGTGACCTCAGGGGGCTTCTCATGGTGGCTCTGAGAAGTCAGGGAAACTGGAGGTGGGGGGGGCCTCTCGGCACTCCACTGGGTTTGGTGCATTGGAAGAGGGCCTCATCTCCAGTTGAGGCAGGAACCTCAGGGTTCCTCTGACTTCAGACTCCGATCGCAAGGTCCCTGCAGACTTGGGACAGGAGAGTCAGGCCTCGTCTTGGGTTGAGGCATGGAACTCCGCTTGCCTCTCGAGGTGTTCCCGGGGAGACAGGCCACTTGTCGAGCGGTATTTGGAACCTGGGGGTCTTTTCCCGACGATGCACGGGCAAGTCACTGCCCCTTCGTGTTGACTTCATTCACAGGGTGGAGTTCGAAGAGGTGTCCGGGCATCGGGTTCTTATCAAGAGGGGACCGGGAAATCGGGGTGCTTCGGAATGTGGAACCACCCACGAGGCCACGTCTGGAATGTCGTCGTGAGACCGGCCTCATCCTGAGGTGCGACCGGAAGGTCGGGAACCCCTTCCAGACAAAGCAGGGGAGTCGACCCTCCTGTCCAGATCAGGAGGGAAGAAGAGGCTCAGAGGACGTGTTGCCGGAAAACTTCGGTGTTCCTCTCGAGGGAGACCGGGATGTCGGGGCACTTTGTGGGTCGCATCAAGGGTGACAAGTACCGTTTCGAACTCCAATTCCTAAAGTGGGACTTCTCCTGAGACGCTGTAGCGGCACAGGGCTACATCTTGCGATGACGGGGGAACCACGTGGTTTTTCTCGAGGTGTAGCAGGATTCTCGAGTTACGACGGGGAATTCAGGATGCCTCTTGTGTAGGCCCAGGGAAGTCCAATCTTCCATTCGAGTTGCGAAGGAAAGCTGGGGATTTCTCTCGAGTGACTGCAGGGCCAATAAACCTCATCTAGGCTTGTGTCCAGAAGCCAGTGTTCCTCTCCAGGGGCGACAGGGATCTCGGGGTTGCATTTCAGACACACCCGGGGAGACAGGCATCCATCTCGAGTGGAAGCAAAGAATCCCGCTCTGCTCTCGAGTCGCGACGGGTATCTCTTGGAGCTCACTGGGTGGACTAAAGGGAGTCAAGCCTCCTGAGGCGTTTGGAGAGAGGTCGCGAGATTGGTCTCTAGGCCATGCAGGAGACGAAGGCCCTCATCTCGCGATGCCGGGGGAGTCTTGGGGTTGTTCTCGAGCGGCGGCCCCAGTGTGCGCTTTCTCACGAGGTACGACGGCGAGGTCAGTGAGCCTCTCGTGGGGCGCCAGGGAAGTCGGGTCTCCATGCGAGTGGCGAGGGCGAGCGCGTCATTGCTCTCGAGCCATGGTAGGGTGCCGGGGACCAGCCCCGGCTGATCCAGGGTATTCGAAGGAGAGACGGCGTAGGCGAAGATCAGGAAACCACTGCTTAATTAAATGTTAATTAAGGATATAAAGAGTAATAGAATGAGGATAGCTCAGTGAGGAAATTCAGTGGAGAAAAGAGGCTGAATAATTCAGCCAGAAGGTAAGAGAAAGAACGACATGGTGAGACCAAGTTTCGGTGAACAAGGCCCGCACTTTATTTTTCAAAGTAGTTTTTATACCTTAAGTTATGCATAGAGGATAATGGGGGAAGGGGTCGAGTCTTGCAGCAAACCAGGCTTTCTTCCTGCAAACTTATCATATGCAAAAGCTTAGGTGATTTGCATCATCTTCTGGCCCGGAGGCCTGTTAACATTTTAAGACCTTTTCTTCAGAAAACTTATTTTTCTCTAAAGGTGGTTGGTCAGGAGCCACCCTCCAAAAAAGCATTAGATAAAGTTGCATTCCTACAGAGCAAAGGTGTGGTGGGCTATAACCAGAAAAACAATTAACTCAAGGGTCCCAGGTTACAAACATTAAAGCTACTACTTACACCAATTATATTAATCAATACACTGCCAGGGACACAGCAGGTAAGGGATATGGAAACTTAGCAGCAAACAATGGCCCAACAAGTGAAAAACCATTCACCAATACAATTTCTAATCAATCTTGTAACTACTCAAAAGAATCTGTGTTTAGACAGTTTAGAACATCTCCTGCCTCTCACAGTTGGGAGGCTCTGAACAATCACATGTGGCCGGAGAAACCTATTCAGGCAGGCTAGAGGATTTCCAAAGGAGTTTGTAGGTTAAACACTGTCACACCCAGGAATTATTAACTGGAACTGTAAGCTAACTCTTTTTTCAGAGAGAGGTAGTGGGGGAGAGCCCCCCGTAAAGTCAGAGGTTTAGGTGAAAGCACAAGCAGAAAGTAGGCAGACTCTGGTTTTGGGGGTATATGCTCGAGAATTTCCAGGGGGACTCCTGAAGCTCGATCCTGCCTTTGCGTATGCCGAGCCTCCTTCCTCATGACTTTTGTCATGGGCGGAGTTCCTCACTGGCTCCCAGCAGTGATAGAATTCCAGTGGAGCTATTCCAGATCCTGAAAGTTGATGCTGTGGAAAGTCCTGCACTCAATATGCAATATGCAATATGCACTCAATATGCAATATGCCGGCTCACGGCAGTAGGGGAATCTGGCCTCGAGACGTGTTGAAGAAGGTCTCTCGAGGTCTTTCTCGGGTTGAGGCAGGACACCCTGGGGTCCCTCGACTTGTGCAGGTGACCTCAGGGGGCTTCTCATGGTGGCTCTGAGAAGTCAGGGAAACTGGAGGTGGGAGGGGCCTCTCGGCACTCCACTGGGTTTGGTGCATTGGAAGAGGGCCTCATCTCCCGTTGAGGCAGGAACCTCAGGGTTCCTCTGACTTCAGACTCCGATCGCAAGGTCCCTGCAGACTTGGGACAGGAGAGTCAGGCCTCGTCTTGGGTTGAGGCATGGAACTCCGCTTGCCTCTCGAGGTGTTCCCGGGGAGACAGGCCACTTGTCGAGCGGTATTTGGAACCTGGGGGTCTTTTCCCGACGATGCACGGGCGAGTCACTGCCCCTTCGTGTTGACTTCATTCACAGGGTGGAGTTCGAAGAGGTGACCGGGAATCGGGTTCTTATCAAGAGGGGACCGGGAAATCGGGGTCCATCGGAATGTGGAACCACCCACGAGGCCACGTCTGGAATGTCGTCGTGAGACCGGCCTCATCCTGAGGTGCGACCGGAAGGTCGGGAACCCCTTCCAGACAAAGCAGGTTAGTCGACCCTCCTGTCCAGATCAGGAGGGTAGAAGGGGCTCAGAGGAAGTGGTGCGGGAAAACCTCGGTGTTCCTCGTGAGGGAGACCGGGATGTCGGGGCACTTTGTGGGTCGCATCAAGGGTGCCAAGTACCGTTTCGACCTCCAATACCTAACGTGGGACTTCTCCTGAGACACTGTAGCGGGAAAGGGCTTCATCTTGCGATGACGGGGGAACCACGTGGATTTACTCGAGTTGCAGCGGGATTCTCGAGTTACGACGGGGAATTCAGGATGCCTCTTGTGTTGGCCCAGGGAAGTCCAATCTTCCATTCGAGTTGCGAAGGAAAGCTGGGGATTGCTCTCGAGTGACTGCAGGGCCAATAGACCTCATCTAGGCTTGTGGCCAGAAGCCAATGTTCCTCTCCAGGGGCGAAAGGGATCTCGGGGTTGCATTCCAGACACACCCGGGGAGACAGGCATCCATCTCGAGTGGAAGCAAAGAACCCTGCTCTGCTCTTGAGTCGCGACGGGTATCTCTTGGAGCTCACTGGGTGGACTAAAGGGAGTCAAGCCTCCTGAGGCGTTTGGAGAGAGGTCGAGAGACTGGTCTCTAGGCCATACAGGAGACGAAGGCCCTCAAGTCGCGATGACGGGGGAGGCTCGGGGTTGTTCTCGAGCGGCGGCCCCAGTGTGCGGTTTCTCGCGAGGTACGACGGCGAGGTCAGTGAGCCTCTCGTGGGGCGGCAAGGAAGTCGGGTCTCCATGCGAATGGCGAGGGGGAGCGCGTCTTTACTCTCAAGTCATAGTAGGGGAATCTGGCCTCGAGACGTGTTGAAGAAGGTCTCTCGAGGTCTTTCTCGGGTTGAGGCAGGACACCCTGGGGTCCCTCGACTTGTGCAGGTGACCTCAGGGGGCTTCTCATGGTGGCTCTGAGAAGTCAGGGAAACTGGAGGTGGGAGGGGCCTCTCGGCACTCCACTGTGTTTGGTGCATTGGAAGAGGGCCTCATCTCCAGTTGAGGCAGGAACCTCAGGGTTCCTCTGACTTCAGACTCCGATCGCAAGGTCCCTGCAGACTTGGGACAAGAGAGTCAGGCCTCGTCTTGGGTTGAGGCATGGAACTCCGCTTGCCTCTCGAGGTGTTCCCGGGGAGACAGGCCACTTGTCGAGCGGTATTTGGAACCTGGGGGTCTTTTCCCGACGATGCACGGCCGAGTCACTGCCCCTTCGTGTTGACTTCATTCACAGGGTGGAGTTCGAAGAGGTGTCCGGGCATCGGGTTCTTATCAAGAGGGGACCGGGAAATCGGGGTCCTTCGGAATGTGGAACCACCCACGAGGCCACGTCTGGAATGTCGTCGTGAGACCGGCCTCATCCTGAGGTGCGACCGGAAGGTCGGGAACCCCTTCCAGACAAAGCAGGGGAGTCGACCCTCCTGTTCAGATCAGGAGGGAAGAAGAGGCTCAGAGGAAGTGTTGCCGGAAAACTTCGGTGTTCCTCTCGAGGGAGACCGGGATGTCGGGGCACTTTGTGGGTCGCATCAAGGGTGACAAGTACCGTTTCGAACTCCAATTCCTAAAGTGGGACTTCTCCTGAGACGCTGTAGCGGCACAGGGCTACATCTTGCGATGACGGGGGAACCACGTGGTTTTTCTCGAGGTGTAGCAGGATTCTCGAATTACGACGGGGAATTCAGGTTGCCTCTTGTGTTGGCCCAGGGAAGTCCAATCTTCCATTCGAGTTGCGAAGGCAAGCTGGGGATTGCTCTCGAGTGACTGCAGGGCCAATAGACCTCATCTAGGCTTGTGTCCAGAAGCCACTGTTCCTCTCCAGGGGCGAAAGGGATCTCGGGGTTGCATTCCAGACGCACCCGGGGAGACAGGCATCCATCTCGAGTGGAAGCAAAGAACCCCGCTCTACTCTCGAGTCGCGACGGATATCTCTTGGAGCTCACTGGGTGGACTAAAGGGATTCAAGCCTCCTGAGGCGTTTGGAGAGAGGTCGAGAGATTGGTCTCTAGGCCATACAGGAGACGAAGGCCCTCAAGTCGCGATGAGGGGGAGGCTCGGGGTTGTTCTCGAGCAGCGGCCCCAGTGTGCGGTTTCTCCATAGGTACGACGCGAGGTCAGTGAGCTCCTCATGGGGCGCCAGGGAAGTCGGGTCTCCATGCGAGTTGCGAGGGGGAGCGCGTCATTGCTGTCAAGTCATAGTAGGGGAATCTGGTCTCGAGACGTGTTGAAGAAGGTCTCTCGAGGTCTTTCTCGGGTTGAGGCAGGACACCCTGGGTTCCCTCGACTTGTGCAGGTGACCTCAGGGGGCTTCTCATGGTGGCTCTGAGAAGTCAGGGAAACTGGAGGTGGGAGGGGCCTCTCGGCACTCCACTGGGTTTGGTGCATTGGAAGACGGCCTCATCTCCAGTTGAGGCAGGAACCTCAGGGTTCCTCTGATTTCAGACTCCGATCCCAGGGTCCCTGCAGACTTGGGAAAGGAGAGTCAGGCCTCGTCTTGTGTTGAGGCATGGAACTCCGTTTGCCTCTCGAGGTGTTCCCGGGGAGACAGGCCACTTGTCGAGTGGTATTTGGAGCCTGGGGGTTTTTTCCCGACGATGCACGGGCGAGTCACTACCCCTTCGTGTTGACTTCACTAACAGGGTGGAGTTCGAAGAGGTGTCCGGGCATCGGGTTCTTATCAAGAGGGGACCGGGAAATCGGGGTCCTTCGGAATGTGGAACCACCCACGAGGCCACGTCTGGAATGTCGTCGTGAGACCGGCCTCATCCTGAGGTGCGACAGGAAGGTCGGGAACCCCTTCTAGACAAATAGGGGAGTCGACCCTCCTGTCCAGATCAGGAGGGTAGAAGCGGCTCAGAGGAAGTGGTGCCGGAAAACTTCCGTGTTCCTCTCGAGTGCGACCGGGATGTCGGGGCACTTTGTGGGTCGCATCAAGGGTGACAAGTACCGTTTCGAACTCCAATTCCTAAAGTGGGACTTCTCCTGAGACGCTGTAGCGGCACAGGGCTACATCTTGCGATGATGGGGGAACCACGTGGTTTTTCTCGAGGTGTAGCAGGATTCTCGAATTACGACGGGGAATTCAGGATGCCTCTTGTGTTGGCCCAGGGAAGTCCAATCTTCCATTCGAGTTGCGAAGGAAAGCTGGGGATTTCTCTCGAGTGACTGCAAGGCCAATAGACCTCATCTAGGCTTGTGTCCAGAAGCCAGTGTTCCTCTCCAGGGGCGACAGGGATCTCGGGGTTGCATTCCAGATGCACCCGGGGAGACAGGCATTCATCTCGAGTAGAAGCACAGAAACCCGCTCTGCTCTCAAACGCGACGGGTTTCTCTTGGAGCTCACTGGGTGGACTAAAGCGAGTCAAGGCTCCTGAGGCGTTTGGAGAGAGGTCGCGAGATTGGTCTCTAGGCCATGCAGGAGACGACGGCCCTCATCTCGCGATGACGGGGGAGTCTCGGGGTTGTTCTCGAGCGCGGCCCCAGTGTGCGGTTTCTCAAGGTACGACGGCGAGGTCAGTGAGCCTCTCAGGGGTCGCCATGGCGGCTGGGAACGACCATGGCGTGCGCTCCTGGGGCCCCAAGGATCGGCCTCCTAGGGCGCGGTGGAAGGGGCGGACCACAGGTAAGGGAAATGGGACTGCGTGGAGCAGTCCGCCCTTGTTTCTGTGTAAAAGGGACGTCCTTTCAAGGCCTGAATGTGTCAGAACTTTAATTTAATTGGAAATCACCCAGCTCTTCAGTACACTGTCGTCACTTAGTTTAGCACAGGATAGAAACTCGGGTAACCAAAACATCTGGAGAAATGATTGTAAGTTCAGTTCAGTTCAGTTGCTCAGTCGTGTCTGACTCTTTCGGACCCCTTGGCCTGCAGGACGCCTGGCTTCTGTGTCCATCTCTAACTCCAGGGGCTTGCTCAAACTCATGTCCATCGAATCAGTGATGCCATTCAACCATCTTAGCCTCTGTCGTCCCCTTCTCCTCTGCCTTCAATCAAGACTCTCATAGGCAGATATTTTCGAGTGTAATTAGTGTTCATAGTTTATCTAAAAGCTCATATCACATTTAATTTTTCGTTTTGTTCCTGTTCTTTCGAGGTACTTTCTTGTTGACAAGCTTGTGACAGATAGAACGATATAGCAATTTTTACCTTAGAACAAACCGAGGCACTATGAACATTTTGTGCTTCATGTTGATGACTCTTAGACATGTCTACAGTAGAGGAGCAAAAACAAAACTACTAGATATTTCATATTGACTAGTTCCCAGTTCACGGGACTCTGACATTCCCTGAGGTCAAAGTTTTCTTGTATTGGAAGCAGTTGGGTTTGCAAGGGCTGCCTTGTCTTGAGACCATTGAAATAAGAACTCAGAACTTGAGCACTATTATCAAAAATCACAAGGCTCACACTGACACAGACATCAATCCAGACAGACAAGACAAGACATCTTCCAGTTTTCCGCCTGAGATGGAAAAGATTTCTTTGAGCCGTTTTTTCTGGGGAGTGGGGGGTGGGGCTGGCGGCCAGGCAGGCTTTGGGAAGGAGCTCAGGGTTTGGAATTGCATATGAAAAGAACCAGCTTTCCGGGTTCCAAGGAATCAAGTTTCCTTGGAAACCAACTTTGTCCGGTTCTATAGAATATCATGGCCCTCCTAGGTCAGGTCGTCTTTCCTTTCCGTAGCCCTCGTTGGATCCCTGAATTCTAGACAGCTTGGATTGCCTCTGTGGGCTGGATGGATTGTCCTCCCGTTTCACCGGGCGGCGGGAGCGAGGTCCCAGAGGCTCTCCTGGAACCGGGCGTGGGGGCGGGGCTCACCGGGAGCCCGTGGTGAAGGTGGGCAGCGCACCGGGAGCGCGCCCGGGGCGGGGCGAAGCCGGGCGGCGCGGGTCGGGAATCGGGTCGTGGCGGGGATGGGGGGCGGTCCCAGTTGTGCTCCGGGGATCCCCACTGCGGCTGGGAAGGCACCGGGAGCATGGCAGGGGCGGGGCGGCGCGGGGCGGGGGTCGGCTCCTGGCGGGGGTGGGGGAGGGCTTCCCCGTTGTCCTCTCGGGGGTCGCCGTGGCGGCTGGGAACGCCCACTGCGTGCGCTCCTGGGTCCCCAAGGGTCGGCATCCAGTGGGCGCGGCGGAGGGGTGCGGACCACAGGTCAGGGAACTGGGACTGCGTGGAGCAGGGAACCACGTAGTCCGCCCTCTGTTGGCACAACCTGGCGGTCGCAGAAAGGCCTCGCCTTTGGGCTCAAGGCCTTGACCGCTCCACCCCTTTGCTGAAAGGTCAGAGCCGCGCGGTTTTCCCAAGCAGCCGAGTGTCCGCTGCAAGTCCAAGGGCCAGAACCCTGAACTCTGGCCGGCTGGCCCAGCCCTGCTTCTGGCACTTTGGAGGCCAGCGGGCCCTTGACCACCTGCTGGGATGGGAAAGGGAAGGGTCCACGAATTGCACCCTAGAAACTTAGTAGGGTGCATGGGTTTCAAAACCCGGTGGCCGCCCAGGCAGCAAACAAGGGAGGAGGGCACCCTGCTGCCCTTTCATGGCAGCATCTGTGGCTGTCCTGCTGAGGGGGCCTTTCCATGGGGACCGTGTGCAGTACAAGTTTGGTGTTTTGGAACCGAATAATTAGAACGTGTAAAACTTTTAAATGATGTGGTGGTTTGATTCAAACAAAACAAAACCAAACAAAACAAAAAACCAAGCTCCAAGTTTTTTGCAAATTTAGGTCTTAATATTGAAGGCCTGTGTTCCTTCCACTGTGGCATTGTACGAAGAAATGTGCGGGTTTTTTTTTTTTTTTTTAATTTGCTTTTTGTTTTTCTTTTTTTTTAGAAAAGATTCCGAAAAATGAGGGAAACAGGAAGCCCAGAGGTGCCCCTGTAGTTTGGCGAAGGCCTTAGGAGGTCACTTGGAAATGCTGCTGGCTGTGAGGGGGGGAGGGGGCAGATGTGCACAGAGCTGTGCAGGCTTGTCCTTTGCATGGATGTTCTTTGTAGAAATCCACCTCGGAGCCATCTCCTGATGTGTAAGAATTTCCCAGACAAACCTTGAGCTAAGCAATGCGTTTTTTCCTTAGGAAATGTTGGTCTTCAGCGATGTTCAAAGCCTGTGTATTTCGGCTAGACTCTGGCTTCAGGTCGGTTCCCCCAAAAGGCTCCGAAGCGACCTGAACCAAACAGTAAGTTTTCCTCCTACCTTGTTCTCCTCATCTACGTTAAGAGTATACTTTAAGAGTATCCTGGCACATACATGTACTGCCTCACCCCTAGCCTCAGTCATGTGTTCCAAGAACTTCTGTCCGTTTATTTATTTGTTTTGGGTAACATTGAATTCGTTTTGACTATGCTGGGTCTTTGCTGCTCGCTGGAAGTTGCTAGGACCTCTGGACTGCAGTCTCCCATCTCTTGCTGACCTCTTGTTGACCTCTGCAGAATCCTGGTTGGTGGGAGCTTGTTAGTTCCTTGTTCCTTACCCGGACCTCCTGTGGTAAGTGTTTTCTCTCCTCTGGGGCCTGCTAAGGCTGGGTGGGCATTGGCATCCCAAAGGTGGCTAGAAGTCAATGATTTAGGCAGGCTTGTGAATAGATATGGGAGAAGGCAATGGCACCCCACTCCAGTACTCTTGCCTGGAAAATCTCATGGACCGAAGAGCCTGGTAGGCTGCAGTCCATGGGGTCGCTCAGAGTCGGGCACGACTGAGCGACTTCACTTTCACATTTCACTTTCATGCATTGGAGGAGGACATGGCAACCCACTCCAGTGTTCTTGCCTAGAGAACCCCAGGGACTGCGGGGCCTGGTGGGCTGCCGTCCATGGGGTCACACAGACTCGGACACGACTGAAACGACTTCGCAGCAGCAGCAGCAGCAGCAGCAGCAGCAGCACAGTGCATAGATATCAAAAGGGTTTAGAACAGTCAGGTAGGATCACACAAGTCACCGTGAAGCAATACTTCTCCACTTAGCCAAAGCTAACAAAAGATTTCTGTTCTAGGTCAACCTAGAAGAGATCACGGAAGAGGTAAAGAAACTTAAAATCCATTAGCAAAGGCAGTTCAACCTCTCAAGAAACCTTGTGCTAGGCACAACACTCTTTTCTGGGGGTCCACTTTCCCTACAACCTCCTGATCCCATTCGGTACCCATTCCTTTGCTTCTCCCATCCTCAAACTGCCACCTGGAAGAAAGAACGACGTCGTTTTCCTTCAGAAAATGCGATTTCATGCCACATACCTTCTTTTAATACCAAGTCATACATTTCCCTTCAGCAACCAAGAACTGACTTTTATATTGGCATTCGACAGATTGGTGAACATACCTATCAGTGATAGTAGCGCCCCTCCCCTCCCCCGCACGCACGCGCACACACACACACACACACACACACACACACACCCAAGATCAGAACCAAACAAAACAAAAAAAATTGCTTTCTTACGTTTCACATGTCAGGATGGTGCCAGACACTCTTATTGGATAGTCAAAAATCTCTTTTGTTTCTGTGTAAAAGGGAGGTCCTTTCAAGGCGTGAATGTTTCAGAACTTTAATTTATTTGGAAATGACCCAGCTCTTCAGTACACTGTCGTCACTTAGTTTAGCACAGGATAGAAACTCGGGTAACCAAAACACCTGGAGAAACGATTGTATGTTCAGTTCAGTTCAGTGGCTCAGTCGTGTCTGACTCTTTGGGACCCCGTGGCCTGCAGGACGCTGGGCTTCCGTGTCCATCACCAACTCCAGGGGCTTGCTCAAACTCATGTCCATCGAATCAGTGATGCCATCCAACCATCTTAGCCTCTGTCGTCCCCTTCTCCTCTGCCTTCAATCAAGACTCTCATAGGCAGATATTTTCGAGTGTAATTAGTGTTCATAGTTTATCTAAAAGCTCATATCACATTTAATTTTTCGTTTTGTTCCTGTTCTTTCGAGGTACTTTCTCGTTGACAAGCTTGTGACAGATAGAACGATATAGCAATTTTTACCTTAGAACAAACCGAGGCACTATGAACATTTTGTGCTTCATGTTGATGACTCTTAGACATGTCTACAGTAGAGGAGCAAAAACAAAACTACTAGATATTTCATATTGACTAGTTCCCAGTTCACGGGACTCTGACATTCCCTGAGGTCAAAGTTTTCTTGTATTGGAAGCAGTTGGGTTTGCAAGGGCTGCCTTGTCTTGAGACCATTGAAATAAGAACTCAGAACTTGAGCACTATTATCAAAAATCACAAGGCTCACACTGACACAGACATCAATCCAGACAGACAAGACAAGACATCTTCCAGTTTTCCGCCTGAGATGGAAAAGATTTCTTTGAGCCGTTTTTTCTGGGGAGTGGGGGGTGGGGCTGGCGGCCAGGCAGGCTTTGGGAAGGAGCTCAGGGTTTGGAATTGCATATGAAAAGAACCAGCTTTCCGGGTTCCAAGGAATCAAGTTTCCTTGGAAACCAACTTTGTCCGGTTCTATAGAATATCATGGCCCTCCTAGGTCAGGTCGTCTTTCCTTTCCGTAGCCCTCGTTGGATCCCTGAATTCTAGACAGCTTGGATTGCCTCTGTGGGCTGGATGGATTGTCCTCCCGTTTCACCGGGCGGCGGGAGCGAGGTCCCAGAGGCTCTCCTGGAACCGGGCGTGGGGGCGGGGCTCACCGGGAGCCCGTGGTGAAGGTGGGCCGCGCACCGGGAGCGCGCCCGGGGCGGGGCGAAGCCGGGCGGCGCGGGTCGGGAACCGGGTCGTGGCGGGGATGGGGGGCGGTCCCAGTTGTGCTCCGGGGATCCCCACTGCGGCTGGGAAGGCACCGGGAGCATGGCAGGGGCGGGGCGGCGCGGGGCGGGGGTCGGCTCCTGGCGGGGGTGGGGGAGGGCTTCCCCGTTGTCCTCTCGGGGGTCGCCGTGGCGGCTGGGAACGCCCACTGCGTGCGCTCCTGGGTCCCCAAGGGTCGGCATCCAGTGGGCGCGGCGGAGGGGTGCGGACCACAGGTCAGGGAACTGGGACTGCGTGGAGCAGGGAACCACGTAGTCCGCCCTCTGTTGGCACAACCTGGCGGTCGCAGAAAGGCCTCGCCTTTGGGCTCAAGGCCTTGACCGCTCCACCCCTTTGCTGAAAGGTCAGAGCCGCGCGGTTTTCCCAAGCAGCCGAGTGTCCGCTGCAAGTCCAAGGGCCAGAACCCTGAACTCTGGCCGGCTGGCCCAGCCCTGCTTCTGGCACTTTGGAGGCCAGCGGGCCCTTGACCACCTGCTGGGATGGGAAAGGGAAGGGTCCACGAATTGCACCCTAGAAACTTAGTAGGGTGCATGGGTTTCAAAACCCGGTGGCCGCCCAGGCAGCAAACAAGGGAGGAGGGCACCCTGCTGCCCTTTCATGGCAGCATCTGTGGCTGTCCTGCTGAGGGGGCCTTTCCATGGGGACCGTGTGCAGTACAAGTTTGGTGTTTTGGAACCGAATAATTAGAACGTGTAAAACTTTTAAATGATGTGGTGGTTTGATTCAAACAAAACAAAACCAAACAAAACAAAAAACCAAGCTCCAAGTTTTTTGCAAATTTAGGTCTTAATATTGAAGGCCTGTGTTCCTTCCACTGTGGCATTGTACGAAGAAATGTGCGGGTTTTTTTTTTTTTTTTTAATTTGTTTTTTGTTTTTCTTTTTTTTTAGAAAAGATTCCGAAAAATGAGGGAAACAGGAAGCCCAGAGGTGCCCCTGTAGTTTGGCGAAGGCCTTAGGAGGTCACTTGGAAATGCTGCTGGCTGTGAGGGGGGGAGGGGGCAGATGTGCACAGAGCTGTGCAGGCTTGTCCTTTGCATGGATGTTCTTTGTAGAAATCCACCTCGGAGCCATCTCCTGATGTGTAAGAATTTCCCAGACAAACCTTGAGCTAAGCAATGCGTTTTTTCCTTAGGAAATGTTGGTCTTCAGCGATGTTCAAAGCCTGTGTATTTCGGCTAGACTCTGGCTTCAGGTCGGTTCCCCCAAAAGGCTCCGAAGCGACCTGAACCAAACAGTAAGTTTTCCTCCTACCTTGTTCTCCTCATCTACGTTAAGAGTATACTTTAAGAGTATCCTGGCACATACATGTACTGCCTCACCCCTAGCCTCAGTCATGTGTTCCAAGAACTTCTGTCCGTTTATTTATTTGTTTTGGGTAACATTGAATTCGTTTTGACTATGCTGGGTCTTTGCTGCTCGCTGGAAGTTGCTAGGACCTCTGGACTGCAGTCTCCCATCTCTTGCTGACCTCTTGTTGACCTCTGCAGAATCCTGGTTGGTGGGAGCTTGTTAGTTCCTTGTTCCTTACCCGGACCTCCTGTGGTAAGTGTTTTCTCTCCTCTGGGGCCTGCTAAGGGTGGGTGGGCATTGGCATCCCAAAGGTGGCTAGAAGTCAATGATTTAGGCAGGCTTGTGAATAGATATGGGAGAAGGCAATGGCACCCCACTCCAGTACTCTTGCCTGGAAAATCTCATGGACCCAAGAGCCTGGTAGGCTGCAGTCCATGGGGTCGCTCAGAGTCGGGCACGACTGAGCGACTTCACTTTCACATTTCACTTTCATGCATTGGAGGAGGACATGGCAACCCACTCCAGTGTTCTTGCCTAGAGAACCCCAGGGACTGCGGGGCCTGGTGGGCTGCCGTCCATGGGGTCACACAGACTCGGACACGACTGAAACGACTTCGCAGCAGCAGCAGCAGCAGCAGCAGCAGCAGCAGCAGTGCATAGATATCAAAAGGGTTTAGAACAGTCAGGTAGGATCACACAAGTCACCGTGAAGCAATACTTCTCCACTTAGCCAAAGCTAACAAAAGATTTCTGTTCTAGGTCAACCTAGAAGAGATCACGGAAGAGGTAAAGAAACTTAAAATCCATTAGCAAAGGCAGTTCAACCTCTCAAGAAACCTTGTGCTAGGCACAACACTCTTTTCTGGGGGTCCACTTTCCCTACAACCTCCTGATCCCATTCGGTACCCATTCCTTTGCTTCTCCCATCCTGAAACTGCCACCTGGAAGAAAGAACGACGTCGTTTTCCTTCAGAAAATGCGATTTCATGCCACATACCTTCTTTTAATACCAAGTCATACATTTCCCTTCAGCAACCAAGAACTGACTTTTATATTGGCATTCGACAGATTGGTGAACATACCTATCAGTGATAGTAGCGCCCCTCCCCTCCCCCGCACGCACGCGCACACACACACACACACACACACACACACACACACACCCAAGATCAGAACCAAACAAAACAAAAAAAAATTGCTTTCTTACGTTTCACATGTCAGGATGGTGCCAGACACTCTTATTGGATAGTCAAAAATCTCTTTTGTTTCTGTGTAAAAGGGAGGTCCTTTCAAGGCGTGAATGTTTCAGAACTTTAATTTATTTGGAAATGACCCAGCTCTTCAGTACACTGTCGTCACTTAGTTTAGCACAGGATAGAAACTCGGGTAACCAAAACACCTGGAGAAACGATTGTATGTTCAGTTCAGTTCAGTGGCTCAGTCGTGTCTGACTCTTTGGGACCCCGTGGCCTGCAGGACGCTGGGCTTCCGTGTCCATCACCAACTCCAGGGGCTTGCTCAAACTCATGTCCATCGAATCAGTGATGCCATCCAACCATCTTAGCCTCTGTCGTCCCCTTCTCCTCTGCCTTCAATCAAGACTCTCATAGGCAGATATTTTCGAGTGTAATTAGTGTTCATAGTTTATCTAAAAGCTCATATCACATTTAATTTTTCGTTTTGTTCCTGTTCTTTCGAGGTACTTTCTCGTTGACAAGCTTGTGACAGATAGAACGATATAGCAATTTTTACCTTAGAACAAACCGAGGCACTATGAACATTTTGTGCTTCATGTTGATGACTCTTAGACATGTCTACAGTAGAGGAGCAAAAACAAAACTACTAGATATTTCATATTGACTAGTTCCCAGTTCACGGGACTCTGACATTCCCTGAGGTCAAAGTTTTCTTGTATTGGAAGCAGTTGGGTTTGCAAGGGCTGCCTTGTCTTGAGACCATTGAAATAAGAACTCAGAACTTGAGCACTATTATCAAAAATCACAAGGCTCACACTGACACAGACATCAATCCAGACAGACAAGACAAGACATCTTCCAGTTTTCCGCCTGAGATGGAAAAGATTTCTTTGAGCCGTTTTTTCTGGGGAGTGGGGGGTGGGGCTGGCGGCCAGGCAGGCTTTGGGAAGGAGCTCAGGGTTTGGAATTGCATATGAAAAGAACCAGCTTTCCGGGTTCCAAGGAATCAAGTTTCCTTGGAAACCAACTTTGTCCGGTTCTATAGAATATCATGGCCCTCCTAGGTCAGGTCGTCTTTCCTTTCCGTAGCCCTCGTTGGATCCCTGAATTCTAGACAGCTTGGATTGCCTCTGTGGGCTGGATGGATTGTCCTCCCGTTTCACCGGGCGGCGGGAGCGAGGTCCCAGAGGCTCTCCTGGAACCGGGCGTGGGGGCGGGGCTCACCGGGAGCCCGTGGTGAAGGTGGGCAGCGCACCGGGAGCGCGCCCGGGGCGGGGCGAAGCCGGGCGGCGCGGGTCGGGAACCGGGTCGTGGCGGGGATGGGGGGCGGTCCCAGTTGTGCTCCGGGGATCCCCACTGCGGCTGGGAAGGCACCGGGAGCATGGCAGGGGCGGGGCGGCGCGGGGCGGGGGTCGGCTCCTGGCGGGGGTGGGGGAGGGCTTCCCCGTTGTCCTCTCGGGGGTCGCCGTGGCGGCTGGGAACGCCCACTGCGTGCGCTCCTGGGTCCCCAAGGGTCGGCATCCAGTGGGCGCGGCGGAGGGGTGCGGACCACAGGTCAGGGAACTGGGACTGCGTGGAGCAGGGAACCACGTAGTCCGCCCTCTGTTGGCACAACCTGGCGGTCGCAGAAAGGCCTCGCCTTTGGGCTCAAGGCCTTGACCGCTCCACCCCTTTGCTGAAAGGTCAGAGCCGCGCGGTTTTCCCAAGCAGCCGAGTGTCCGCTGCAAGTCCAAGGGCCAGAACCCTGAACTCTGGCCGGCTGGCCCAGCCCTGCTTCTGGCACTTTGGAGGCCAGCGGGCCCTTGACCACCTGCTGGGATGGGAAAGGGAAGGGTCCACGAATTGCACCCTAGAAACTTAGTAGGGTGCATGGGTTTCAAAACCCGGTGGCCGCCCAGGCAGCAAACAAGGGAGGAGGGCACCCTGCTGCCCTTTCATGGCAGCATCTGTGGCTGTCCTGCTGAGGGGGCCTTTCCATGGGGACCGTGTGCAGTACAAGTTTGGTGTTTTGGAACCGAATAATTAGAACGTGTAAAAATTTTAAATGATGTGGTGGTTTGATTCAAACAAAACAAAACCAAACAAAACAAAAAACCAAGCTCCAAGTTTTTTGCAAATTTAGGTCTTAATATTGAAGGCCTGTGTTCCTTCCACTGTGGCATTGTACGAAGAAATGTGCGGGTTTTTTTTTTTTTTTTAATTTGCTTTTTTGTTTTTCTTTTTTTTTAGAAAAGATTCCGAAAAATGAGGGAAACAGGAAGCCCAGAGGTGCCCCTGTAGTTTGGCGAAGGCCTTAGGAGGTCACTTGGAAATGCTGCTGGCTGTGAGGGGGGGAGGGGGCAGATGTGCACAGAGCTGTGCAGGCTTGTCCTTTGCATGGATGTTCTTTGTAGAAATCCACCTCGGAGCCATCTCCTGATGTGTAAGAATTTCCCAGACAAACCTTGAGCTAAGCAATGCGTTTTTTCCTTAGGAAATGTTGGTCTTCAGCGATGTTCAAAGCCTGTGTATTTCGGCTAGACTCTGGCTTCAGGTCGGTTCCCCCAAAAGGCTCCGAAGCGACCTGAACCAAACAGTAAGTTTTCCTCCTACCTTGTTCTCCTCATCTACGTTAAGAGTATACTTTAAGAGTATCCTGGCACATACATGTACTGCCTCACCCCTAGCCTCAGTCATGTGTTCCAAGAACTTCTGTCCGTTTATTTATTTGTTTTGGGTAACATTGAATTCGTTTTGACTATGCTGGGTCTTTGCTGCTCGCTGGAAGTTGCTAGGACCTCTGGACTGCAGTCTCCCATCTCTTGCTGACCTCTTGTTGACCTCTGCAGAATCCTGGTTGCTGGGAGCTTGTTAGTTCCTTGTTCCTTACCCGGACCACCTGTGGTTAAGTGTTTTCTCTCCTCTGTGGCCTGGTAAGGCTGGGTGGTCATTGGCATCCCAAAGGTGGCTAGAGGTCAATGATTTAGGCAGGCTTGTGAATAGATATGGGAGAAGGCAATGGCACCCCACTCCAGTACTCTTGCCTGGAAAATCCCATGGACCCAAGAGCCTGGTAGGCTGCAGTCCATGGGGTCGCTCAGAGTCGGGCACGACTGAGCGACTTCACTTTCACATTTCACTTTCATGCATTGGAGGAGGACATGGCAACCCACTCCAGTGTTCTTGCCTAGAGAACCCCAGGGACTGCGGGGCCTGGTGGGCTGCCGTCCATGGGGTCACACAGACTCGGACACGACTGAAACGACTTCGCAGCAGCAGCAGCAGCAGCAGCAGCAGCAGCAACAGTGCATAGATATCAAAAGGGTTTAGAACAGTCAGGTAGGATCACACAAGTCACCGTGAAGCAATACTTCTCCACTTAGCCAAAGCTAACAAAAGATTTCTGTTCTAGGTCAACCTAGAAGAGATCACGGAAGAGGTAAAGAAACTTAAAATCCATTAGCAAAGGCAGTTCAACCTCTCAAGAAACCTTGTGCTAGGCACAACACTCTTTTCTGGGGGTCCACTTTCCCTACAACCTCCTGATCCCATTCGGTACCCATTCCTTTGCTTCTCCCATCCTCAAACTGCCACCTGGAAGAAAGAACGACGTCGTTTTCCTTCAGAAAATGCGATTTCATGCCACATACCTTCTTTTAATACCAAGTCATACATTTCCCTTCAGCAACCAAGAACTGACTTTTATATTGGCATTCGACAGATTGGTGAACATACCTATCAGTGATAGTAGCGCCCCTCCCCTCCCCCGCACGCACGCGCACACACACACACACACACACACACACACACCCAAGATCAGAACCAAACAAAACAAAAAAAATTGCTTTCTTACGTTTCACATGTCAGGATGGTGCCAGACACTCTTATTGGATAGTCAAAAATCTCTTTTGTTTCTGTGTAAAAGGGAGGTCCTTTCAAGGCGTGAATGTTTCAGAACTTTAATTTATTTGGAAATGACCCAGCTCTTCAGTACACTGTCGTCACTTAGTTTAGCACAGGATAGAAACTCGGGTAACCAAAACACCTGGAGAAACGATTGTATGTTCAGTTCAGTTCAGTGGCTCAGTCGTGTCTGACTCTTTGGGACCCCGTGGCCTGCAGGACGCTGGGCTTCCGTGTCCATCACCAACTCCAGGGGCTTGCTCAAACTCATGTCCATCGAATCAGTGATGCCATCCAACCATCTTAGCCTCTGTCGTCCCCTTCTCCTCTGCCTTCAATCAAGACTCTCATAGGCAGATATTTTCGAGTGTAATTAGTGTTCATAGTTTATCTAAAAGCTCATATCACATTTAATTTTTCGTTTTGTTCCTGTTCTTTCGAGGTACTTTCTCGTTGACAAGCTTGTGACAGATAGAACGATATAGCAATTTTTACCTTAGAACAAACCGAGGCACTATGAACATTTTGTGCTTCATGTTGATGACTCTTAGACATGTCTACAGTAGAGGAGCAAAAACAAAACTACTAGATATTTCATATTGACTAGTTCCCAGTTCACGGGACTCTGACATTCCCTGAGGTCAAAGTTTTCTTGTATTGGAAGCAGTTGGGTTTGCAAGGGCTGCCTTGTCTTGAGACCATTGAAATAAGAACTCAGAACTTGAGCACTATTATCAAAAATCACAAGGCTCACACTGACACAGACATCAATCCAGACAGACAAGACAAGACATCTTCCAGTTTTCCGCCTGAGATGGAAAAGATTTCTTTGAGCCGTTTTTTCTGGGGAGTGGGGGGTGGGGCTGGCGGCCAGGCAGGCTTTGGGAAGGAGCTCAGGGTTTGGAATTGCATATGAAAAGAACCAGCTTTCCGGGTTCCAAGGAATCAAGTTTCCTTGGAAACCAACTTTGTCCGGTTCTATAGAATATCATGGCCCTCCTAGGTCAGGTCGTCTTTCCTTTCCGTAGCCCTCGTTGGATCCCTGAATTCTAGACAGCTTGGATTGCCTCTGTGGGCTGGATGGATTGTCCTCCCGTTTCACCGGGCGGCGGGAGCGAGGTCCCAGAGGCTCTCCTGGAACCGGGCGTGGGGGCGGGGCTCACCGGGAGCCCGTGGTGAAGGTGGGCAGCGCACCGGGAGCGCGCCCGGGGCGGGGCGAAGCCGGGCGGCGCGGGTCGGGAACCGGGTCGTGGCGGGGATGGGGGGCGGTCCCAGTTGTGCTCCGGGGATCCCCACTGCGGCTGGGAAGGCACCGGGAGCATGGCAGGGGCGGGGCGGCGCGGGGCGGGGGTCGGCTCCTGGCGGGGGTGGGGGAGGGCTTCCCCGTTGTCCTCTCGGGGGTCGCCGTGGCGGCTGGGAACGCCCACTGCGTGCGCTCCTGGGTCCCCAAGGGTCGGCATCCAGTGGGCGCGGCGGAGGGGTGCGGACCACAGGTCAGGGAACTGGGACTGCGTGGAGCAGGGAACCACGTAGTCCGCCCTCTGTTGGCACAACCTGGCGGTCGCAGAAAGGCCTCGCCTTTGGGCTCAAGGCCTTGACCGCTCCACCCCTTTGCTGAAAGGTCAGAGCCGCGCGGTTTTCCCAAGCAGCCGAGTGTCCGCTGCAAGTCCAAGGGCCAGAACCCTGAACTCTGGCCGGCTGGCCCAGCCCTGCTTCTGGCACTTTGGAGGCCAGCGGGCCCTTGACCACCTGCTGGGATGGGAAAGGGAAGGGTCCACGAATTGCACCCTAGAAACTTAGTAGGGTGCATGGGTTTCAAAACCCGGTGGCCGCCCAGGCAGCAAACAAGGGAGGAGGGCACCCTGCTGCCCTTTCATGGCAGCATCTGTGGCTGTCCTGCTGAGGGGGCCTTTCCATGGGGACCGTGTGCAGTACAAGTTTGGTGTTTTGGAACCGAATAATTAGAACGTGTAAAAATTTTAAATGATGTGGTGGTTTGATTCAAACAAAACAAAACCAAACAAAACAAAAAACCAAGCTCCAAGTTTTTTGCAAATTTAGGTCTTAATATTGAAGGCCTGTGTTCCTTCCACTGTGGCATTGTACGAAGAAATGTGCGGGTTTTTTTTTTTTTTTTTTAATTTGTTTTTTGTTTTTCTTTTTTTTTAGAAAAGATTCCGAAAAATGAGGGAAACAGGAAGCCCAGAGGTGCCCCTGTAGTTTGGCGAAGGCCTTAGGAGGTCACTTGGAAATGCTGCTGGCTGTGAGGGGGGGAGGGGGCAGATGTGCACAGAGCTGTGCAGGCTTGTCCTTTGCATGGATGTTCTTTGTAGAAATCCACCTCGGAGCCATCTCCTGATGTGTAAGAATTTCCCAGACAAACCTTGAGCTAAGCAATGCGTTTTTTCCTTAGGAAATGTTGGTCTTCAGCGATGTTCAAAGCCTGTGTATTTCGGCTAGACTCTGGCTTCAGGTCGGTTCCCCCAAAAGGCTCCGAAGCGACCTGAACCAAACAGTAAGTTTTCCTCCTACCTTGTTCTCCTCATCTACGTTAAGAGTATACTTTAAGAGTATCCTGGCACATACATGTACTGCCTCACCCCTAGCCTCAGTCATGTGTTCCAAGAACTTCTGTCCGTTTATTTATTTGTTTTGGGTAACATTGAATTCGTTTTGACTATGCTGGGTCTTTGCTGCTCGCTGGAAGTTGCTAGGACCTCTGGACTGCAGTCTCCCATCTCTTGCTGACCTCTTGTTGACCTCTGCAGAATCCTGGTTGGTGGGAGCTTGTTAGTTCCTTGTTCCTTACCCGGACCTCCTGTGGTAAGTGTTTTCTCTCCTCTGGGGCCTGCTAAGGGTGGGTGGGCATTGGCATCCCAAAGGTGGCTAGAAGTCAACGATTTAGGCAGGCTTGTGAATAGATATGGGAGAAGGCAATGGCACCCCACTCCAGTACTCTTGCCTGGAAAATCCCATGGACCGAAGAGCCTGGTAGGCTGCAGTCCATGGGGTCGCTCAGAGTCGGGCACGACTGAGCGACTTCACTTTCACATTTCACTTTCATGCATTGGAGGAGGACATGGCAACCCACTCCAGTGTTCTTGCCTAGAGAACCCCAGGGACTGCGGGGCCTGGTGGGCTGCCGTCCATGGGGTCACACAGACTCGGACACGACTGAAACGACTTCGCAGCAGCAGCAGCAGCAGCAGCAGCAGCAGAAGCAGTGCATAGATATCAAAAGGGTTTAGAACAGTCAGGTAGGATCACACAAGTCACCGTGAAGCAATACTTCTCCACTTAGCCAAAGCTAACAAAAGATTTCTCTTCTAGGTCAACCTAGAAGAGATCACGGAAGAGGTAAAGAAACTTAAAATCCATTAGCAAAGGCAGTTCAACCTCTCAAGAAACCTTGTGCTAGGCACAACACTCTTTTCTGGGGGTCCACTTTCCCTACAACCTCCTGATCCCATTCGGTACCCATTCCTTTGCTTCTCCCATCCTGAAACTGCCACCTGGAAGAAAGAACGACGTCGTTTTCCTTCAGAAAATGCGATTTCATGCCACATACCTTCTTTTAATACCAAGTCATACATTTCCCTTCAGCAACCAAGAACTGACTTTTATATTGGCATTCGACAGATTGGTGAACATACCTATCAGTGATAGTAGCGCCCCTCCCCTCCCCCGCACGCACGCGCACACACACACACACACACACACACACACACACACCCAAGATCAGAACCAAACAAAACAAAAAAAAATTGCTTTCTTACGTTTCACATGTCAGGATGGTGCCAGACACTCTTATTGGATAGTCAAAAATCTCTTTTGTTTCTGTGTAAAAGGGAGGTCCTTTCAAGGCGTGAATGTTTCAGAACTTTAATTTATTTGGAAATGACCCAGCTCTTCAGTACACTGTCGTCACTTAGTTTAGCACAGGATAGAAACTCGGGTAACCAAAACACCTGGAGAAACGATTGTATGTTCAGTTCAGTTCAGTGGCTCAGTCGTGTCTGACTCTTTGGGACCCCGTGGCCTGCAGGACGCTGGGCTTCCGTGTCCATCACCAACTCCAGGGGCTTGCTCAAACTCATGTCCATCGAATCAGTGATGCCATCCAACCATCTTAGCCTCTGTCGTCCCCTTCTCCTCTGCCTTCAATCAAGACTCTCATAGGCAGATATTTTCGAGTGTAATTAGTGTTCATAGTTTATCTAAAAGCTCATATCACATTTAATTTTTCGTTTTGTTCCTGTTCTTTCGAGGTACTTTCTCGTTGACAAGCTTGTGACAGATAGAACGATATAGCAATTTTTACCTTAGAACAAACCGAGGCACTATGAACATTTTGTGCTTCATGTTGATGACTCTTAGACATGTCTACAGTAGAGGAGCAAAAACAAAACTACTAGATATTTCATATTGACTAGTTCCCAGTTCACGGGACTCTGACATTCCCTGAGGTCAAAGTTTTCTTGTATTGGAAGCAGTTGGGTTTGCAAGGGCTGCCTTGTCTTGAGACCATTGAAATAAGAACTCAGAACTTGAGCACTATTATCAAAAATCACAAGGCTCACACTGACACAGACATCAATCCAGACAGACAAGACAAGACATCTTCCAGTTTTCCGCCTGAGATGGAAAAGATTTCTTTGAGCCGTTTTTTCTGGGGAGTGGGGGGTGGGGCTGGCGGCCAGGCAGGCTTTGGGAAGGAGCTCAGGGTTTGGAATTGCATATGAAAAGAACCAGCTTTCCGGGTTCCAAGGAATCAAGTTTCCTTGGAAACCAACTTTGTCCGGTTCTATAGAATATCATGGCCCTCCTAGGTCAGGTCGTCTTTCCTTTCCGTAGCCCTCGTTGGATCCCTGAATTCTAGACAGCTTGGATTGCCTCTGTGGGCTGGATGGATTGTCCTCCCGTTTCACCGGGCGGCGGGAGCGAGGTCCCAGAGGCTCTCCTGGAACCGGGCGTGGGGGCGGGGCTCACCGGGAGCCCGTGGTGAAGGTGGGCAGCGCACCGGGAGCGCGCCCGGGGCGGGGCGAAGCCGGGCGGCGCGGGTCGGGAATCGGGTCGTGGCGGGGATGGGGGGCGGTCCCAGTTGTGCTCCGGGGATCCCCACTGCGGCTGGGAAGGCACCGGGAGCATGGCAGGGGCGGGGCGGCGCGGGGCGGGGGTCGGCTCCTGGCGGGGGTGGGGGAGGGCTTCCCCGTTGTCCTCTCGGGGGTCGCCGTGGCGGCTGGGAACGCCCACTGCGTGCGCTCCTGGGTCCCCAAGGGTCGGCATCCAGTGGGCGCGGCGGAGGGGTGCGGACCACAGGTCAGGGAACTGGGACTGCGTGGAGCAGGGAACCACGTAGTCCGCCCTCTGTTGGCACAACCTGGCGGTCGCAGAAAGGCCTCGCCTTTGGGCTCAAGGCCTTGACCGCTCCACCCCTTTGCTGAAAGGTCAGAGCCGCGCGGTTTTCCCAAGCAGCCGAGTGTCCGCTGCAAGTCCAAGGGCCAGAACCCTGAACTCTGGCCGGCTGGCCCAGCCCTGCTTCTGGCACTTTGGAGGCCAGCGGGCCCTTGACCACCTGCTGGGATGGGAAAGGGAAGGGTCCACGAATTGCACCCTAGAAACTTAGTAGGGTGCATGGGTTTCAAAACCCGGTGGCCGCCCAGGCAGCAAACAAGGGAGGAGGGCACCCTGCTGCCCTTTCATGGCAGCATCTGTGGCTGTCCTGCTGAGGGGGCCTTTCCATGGGGACCGTGTGCAGTACAAGTTTGGTGTTTTGGAACCGAATAATTAGAACGTGTAAAAATTTTAAATGATGTGGTGGTTTGATTCAAACAAAACAAAACCAAACAAAACAAAAAACCAAGCTCCAAGTTTTTTGCAAATTTAGGTCTTAATATTGAAGGCCTGTGTTCCTTCCACTGTGGCATTGTACGAAGAAATGTGCGGGTTTTTTTTTTTTTTTTTTAATTTGTTTTTTGTTTTTCTTTTTTTTTAGAAAAGATTCCGAAAAATGAGGGAAACAGGAAGCCCAGAGGTGCCCCTGTAGTTTGGCGAAGGCCTTAGGAGGTCACTTGGAAATGCTGCTGGCTGTGAGGGGGGGAGGGGGCAGATGTGCACAGAGCTGTGCAGGCTTGTCCTTTGCATGGATGTTCTTTGTAGAAATCCACCTCGGAGCCATCTCCTGATGTGTAAGAATTTCCCAGACAAACCTTGAGCTAAGCAATGCGTTTTTTCCTTAGGAAATGTTGGTCTTCAGCGATGTTCAAAGCCTGTGTATTTCGGCTAGACTCTGGCTTCAGGTCGGTTCCCCCAAAAGGCTCCGAAGCGACCTGAACCAAACAGTAAGTTTTCCTCCTACCTTGTTCTCCTCATCTACGTTAAGAGTATACTTTAAGAGTATCCTGGCACATACATGTACTGCCTCACCCCTAGCCTCAGTCATGTGTTCCAAGAACTTCTGTCCGTTTATTTATTTGTTTTGGGTAACATTGAATTCGTTTTGACTATGCTGGGTCTTTGCTGCTCGCTGGAAGTTGCTAGGACCTCTGGACTGCAGTCTCCCATCTCTTGCTGACCTCTTGTTGACCTCTGCAGAATCCTGGTTGGTGGGAGCTTGTTAGTTCCTTGTTCCTTACCCGGACCTCCTGTGGTAAGTGTTTTCTCTCCTCTGGGGCCTGCTAAGGGCTGGGTGGGCATTGGCATCCCAAAGGTGGCTAGAAGTCAATGATTTAGGCAGGCTTGTGAATAGATATGGGAGAAGGCAATGGCACCCCACTCCAGTACTCTTGCCTGGAAAATCTCATGGACCGAAGAGCCTGGTAGGCTGCAGTCCATGGGGTCGCTCAGAGTCGGGCACGACTGAGCGACTTCACTTTCACATTTCACTTTCATGCATTGGAGGAGGACATGGCAACCCACTCCAGTGTTCTTGCCTAGAGAACCCCAGGGACTGCGGGGCCTGGTGGGCTGCCGTCCATGGGGTCACACAGACTCGGACACGACTGAAACGACTTCGCAGCAGCAGCAGCAGCAGCAGCAGCAGCAAGCAGTGCATAGATATCAAAAGGGTTTAGAACAGTCAGGTAGGATCACACAAGTCACCGTGAAGCAATACTTCTCCACTTAGCCAAAGCTAACAAAAGATTTCTGTTCTAGGTCAACCTAGAAGAGATCACGGAAGAGGTAAAGAAACTTAAAATCCATTAGCAAAGGCAGTTCAACCTCTCAAGAAACCTTGTGCTAGGCACAACACTCTTTTCTGGGGGTCCACTTTCCCTACAACCTCCTGATCCCATTCGGTACCCATTCCTTTGCTTCTCCCATCCTGAAACTGCCACCTGGAAGAAAGAACGACGTCGTTTTCCTTCAGAAAATGCGATTTCATGCCACATACCTTCTTTTAATACCAAGTCATACATTTCCCTTCAGCAACCAAGAACTGACTTTTATATTGGCATTCGACAGATTGGTGAACATACCTATCAGTGATAGTAGCGCCCCTCCCCTCCCCCGCACGCACGCACGCACACACACACACACACACACACACACACACCCAAGATCAGAACCAAACAAAACAAAAAAAAATTGCTTTCTTACGTTTCACATGTCAGGATGGTGCCAGACACTATTATTGGATAGTCAAAAATCTCTTTTGTTTCTGTGTAAAAGGGAGGTCCTTTCAAGGCGTGAATGTTTCAGAACTTTAATTTATTTGGAAATGACCCAGCTCTTCAGTACACTGTCGTCACTTAGTTTAGCACAGGATAGAAACTCGGGTAACCAAAACACCTGGAGAAACGATTGTATGTTCAGTTCAGTTCAGTGGCTCAGTCGTGTCTGACTCTTTGGGACCCCGTGGCCTGCAGGACGCTGGGCTTCCGTGTCCATCACCAACTCCAGGGGCTTGCTCAAACTCATGTCCATCGAATCAGTGATGCCATCCAACCATCTTAGCCTCTGTCGTCCCCTTCTCCTCTGCCTTCAATCAAGACTCTCATAGGCAGATATTTTCGAGTGTAATTAGTGTTCATAGTTTATCTAAAAGCTCATATCACATTTAATTTTTCGTTTTGTTCCTGTTCTTTCGAGGTACTTTCTCGTTGACAAGCTTGTGACAGATAGAACGATATAGCAATTTTTACCTTAGAACAAACCGAGGCACTATGAACATTTTGTGCTTCATGTTGATGACTCTTAGACATGTCTACAGTAGAGGAGCAAAAACAAAACTACTAGATATTTCATATTGACTAGTTCCCAGTTCACGGGACTCTGACATTCCCTGAGGTCAAAGTTTTCTTGTATTGGAAGCAGTTGGGTTTGCAAGGGCTGCCTTGTCTTGAGACCATTGAAATAAGAACTCAGAACTTGAGCACTATTATCAAAAATCACAAGGCTCACACTGACACAGACATCAATCCAGACAGACAAGACAAGACATCTTCCAGTTTTCCGCCTGAGATGGAAAAGATTTCTTTGAGCCGTTTTTTCTGGGGAGTGGGGGGTGGGGCTGGCGGCCAGGCAGGCTTTGGGAAGGAGCTCAGGGTTTGGAATTGCATATGAAAAGAACCAGCTTTCCGGGTTCCAAGGAATCAAGTTTCCTTGGAAACCAACTTTGTCCGGTTCTATAGAATATCATGGCCCTCCTAGGTCAGGTCGTCTTTCCTTTCCGTAGCCCTCGTTGGATCCCTGAATTCTAGACAGCTTGGATTGCCTCTGTGGGCTGGATGGATTGTCCTCCCGTTTCACCGGGCGGCGGGAGCGAGGTCCCAGAGGCTCTCCTGGAACCGGGCGTGGGGGCGGGGCTCACCGGGAGCCCGTGGTGAAGGTGGGCAGCGCACCGGGAGCGCGCCCGGGGCGGGGCGAAGCCGGGCGGCGCGGGTCGGGAATCGGGTCGTGGCGGGGATGGGGGGCGGTCCCAGTTGTGCTCCGGGGATCCCCACTGCGGCTGGGAAGGCACCGGGAGCATGGCAGGGGCGGGGCGGCGCGGGGCGGGGGTCGGCTCCTGGCGGGGGTGGGGGAGGGCTTCCCCGTTGTCCTCTCGGGGGTCGCCGTGGCGGCTGGGAACGCCCACTGCGTGCGCTCCTGGGTCCCCAAGGGTCGGCATCCAGTGGGCGCGGCGGAGGGGTGCGGACCACAGGTCAGGGAACTGGGACTGCGTGGAGCAGGGAACCACGTAGTCCGCCCTCTGTTGGCACAACCTGGCGGTCGCAGAAAGGCCTCGCCTTTGGGCTCAAGGCCTTGACCGCTCCACCCCTTTGCTGAAAGGTCAGAGCCGCGCGGTTTTCCCAAGCAGCCGAGTGTCCGCTGCAAGTCCAAGGGCCAGAACCCTGAACTCTGGCCGGCTGGCCCAGCCCTGCTTCTGGCACTTTGGAGGCCAGCGGGCCCTTGACCACCTGCTGGGATGGGAAAGGGAAGGGTCCACGAATTGCACCCTAGAAACTTAGTAGGGTGCATGGGTTTCAAAACCCGGTGGCCGCCCAGGCAGCAAACAAGGGAGGAGGGCACCCTGCTGCCCTTTCATGGCAGCATCTGTGGCTGTCCTGCTGAGGGGGCCTTTCCATGGGGACCGTGTGCAGTACAAGTTTGGTGTTTTGGAACCGAATAATTAGAACGTGTAAAAATTTTAAATGATGTGGTGGTTTGATTCAAACAAAACAAAACCAAACAAAACAAAAAACCAAGCTCCAAGTTTTTTGCAAATTTAGGTCTTAATATTGAAGGCCTGTGTTCCTTCCACTGTGGCATTGTACGAAGAAATGTGCGGGTTTTTTTTTTTTTTTTTAATTTGTTTTTTGTTTTTCTTTTTTTTTAGAAAAGATTCCGAAAAATGAGGGAAACAGGAAGCCCAGAGGTGCCCCTGTAGTTTGGCGAAGGCCTTAGGAGGTCACTTGGAAATGCTGCTGGCTGTGAGGGGGGGAGGGGGCAGATGTGCACAGAGCTGTGCAGGCTTGTCCTTTGCATGGATGTTCTTTGTAGAAATCCACCTCGGAGCCATCTCCTGATGTGTAAGAATTTCCCAGACAAACCTTGAGCTAAGCAATGCGTTTTTTCCTTAGGAAATGTTGGTCTTCAGCGATGTTCAAAGCCTGTGTATTTCGGCTAGACTCTGGCTTCAGGTCGGTTCCCCCAAAAGGCTCCGAAGCGACCTGAACCAAACAGTAAGTTTTCCTCCTACCTTGTTCTCCTCATCTACGTTAAGAGTATACTTTAAGAGTATCCTGGCACATACATGTACTGCCTCACCCCTAGCCTCAGTCATGTGTTCCAAGAACTTCTGTCCGTTTATTTATTTGTTTTGGGTAACATTGAATTCGTTTTGACTATGCTGGGTCTTTGCTGCTCGCTGGAAGTTGCTAGGACCTCTGGACTGCAGTCTCCCATCTCTTGCTGACCTCTTGTTGACCTCTGCAGAATCCTGGTTGGTGGGAGCTTGTTAGTTCCTTGTTCCTTACCCGGACCTCCTGTGGTAAGTGTTTTCTCTCCTCTGGGGCCTGCTAAGGGTGGGTGGGCATTGGCATCCCAAAGGTGGCTAGAAGTCAATGATTTAGGCAGGCTTGTGAATAGATATGGGAGAAGGCAATGGCACCCCACTCCAGTACTCTTGCCTGGAAAATCCCATGGACCGAAGAGCCTGGTAGGCTGCAGTCCATGGGGTCGCTCAGAGTCGGGCACGACTGAGCGACTTCACTTTCACATTTCACTTTCATGCATTGGAGGAGGACATGGCAACCCACTCCAGTGTTCTTGCCTAGAGAACCCCAGGGACTGCGGGGCCTGGTGGGCTGCCGTCCATGGGGTCACACAGACTCGGACACGACTGAAACGACTTCGCAGCAGCAGCAGCAGCAGCAGCAGCAGCAAGCAGTGCATAGATATCAAAAGGGTTTAGAACAGTCAGGTAGGATCACACAAGTCACCGTGAAGCAATACTTCTCCACTTAGCCAAAGCTAACAAAAGATTTCTCTTCTAGGTCAACCTAGAAGAGATCACGGAAGAGGTAAAGAAACTTAAAATCCATTAGCAAAGGCAGTTCAACCTCTCAAGAAACCTTGTGCTAGGCACAACACTCTTTTCTGGGGGTCCACTTTCCCTACAACCTCCTGATCCCATTCGGTACCCATTCCTTTGCTTCTCCCATCCTGAAACTGCCACCTGGAAGAAAGAACGACGTCGTTTTCCTTCAGAAAATGCGATTTCATGCCACATACCTTCTTTTAATACCAAGTCATACATTTCCCTTCAGCAACCAAGAACTGACTTTTATATTGGCATTCGACAGATTGGTGAACATACCTATCAGTGATAGTAGCGCCCCTCCCCTCCCCCGCACGCACGCACACACACACACACACACACACACACACACACACACCCAAGATCAGAACCAAACAAAACAAAAAAAAATTGCTTTCTTACGTTTCACATGTCAGGATGGTGCCAGACACTCTTATTGGATAGTCAAAAATCTCTTTTGTTTCTGTGTAAAAGGGAGGTCCTTTCAAGGCGTGAATGTTTCAGAACTTTAATTTATTTGGAAATGACCCAGCTCTTCAGTACACTGTCGTCACTTAGTTTAGCACAGGATAGAAACTCGGGTAACCAAAACACCTGGAGAAACGATTGTATGTTCAGTTCAGTTCAGTGGCTCAGTCGTGTCTGACTCTTTGGGACCCCGTGGCCTGCAGGACGCTGGGCTTCCGTGTCCATCACCAACTCCAGGGGCTTGCTCAAACTCATGTCCATCGAATCAGTGATGCCATCCAACCATCTTAGCCTCTGTCGTCCCCTTCTCCTCTGCCTTCAATCAAGACTCTCATAGGCAGATATTTTCGAGTGTAATTAGTGTTCATAGTTTATCTAAAAGCTCATATCACATTTAATTTTTCGTTTTGTTCCTGTTCTTTCGAGGTACTTTCTTGTTGACAAGCTTGTGACAGATAGAACGATATAGCAATTTTTACCTTAGAACAAACCGAGGCACTATGAACATTTTGTGCTTCATGTTGATGACTCTTAGACATGTCTACAGTAGAGGAGCAAAAACAAAACTACTAGATATTTCATATTGACTAGTTCCCAGTTCACGGGACTCTGACATTCCCTGAGGTCAAAGTTTTCTTGTATTGGAAGCAGTTGGGTTTGCAAGGGCTGCCTTGTCTTGAGACCATTGAAATAAGAACTCAGAACTTGAGCACTATTATCAAAAATCACAAGGCTCACACTGACACAGACATCAATCCAGACAGACAAGACAAGACATCTTCCAGTTTTCCGCCTGAGATGGAAAAGATTTCTTTGAGCCGTTTTTTCTGGGGAGTGGGGGGTGGGGCTGGCGGCCAGGCAGGCTTTGGGAAGGAGCTCAGGGTTTGGAATTGCATATGAAAAGAACCAGCTTTCCGGGTTCCAAGGAATCAAGTTTCCTTGGAAACCAACTTTGTCCGGTTCTATAGAATATCATGGCCCTCCTAGGTCAGGTCGTCTTTCCTTTCCGTAGCCCTCGTTGGATCCCTGAATTCTAGACAGCTTGGATTGCCTCTGTGGGCTGGATGGATTGTCCTCCCGTTTCACCGGGCGGCGGGAGCGAGGTCCCAGAGGCTCTCCTGGAACCGGGCGTGGGGGCGGGGCTCACCGGGAGCCCGTGGTGAAGGTGGGCCGCGCACCGGGAGCGCGCCCGGGGCGGGGCGAAGCCGGGCGGCGCGGGTCGGGAATCGGGTCGTGGCGGGGATGGGGGGCGGTCCCAGTTGTGCTCCGGGGATCCCCACTGCGGCTGGGAAGGCACCGGGAGCATGGCAGGGGCGGGGCGGCGCGGGGCGGGGGTCGGCTCCTGGCGGGGGTGGGGGAGGGCTTCCCCGTTGTCCTCTCGGGGGTCGCCGTGGCGGCTGGGAACGCCCACTGCGTGCGCTCCTGGGTCCCCAAGGGTCGGCATCCAGTGGGCGCGGCGGAGGGGTGCGGACCACAGGTCAGGGAACTGGGACTGCGTGGAGCAGGGAACCACGTAGTCCGCCCTCTGTTGGCACAACCTGGCGGTCGCAGAAAGGCCTCGCCTTTGGGCTCAAGGCCTTGACCGCTCCACCCCTTTGCTGAAAGGTCAGAGCCGCGCGGTTTTCCCAAGCAGCCGAGTGTCCGCTGCAAGTCCAAGGGCCAGAACCCTGAACTCTGGCCGGCTGGCCCAGCCCTGCTTCTGGCACTTTGGAGGCCAGCGGGCCCTTGACCACCTGCTGGGATGGGAAAGGGAAGGGTCCACGAATTGCACCCTAGAAACTTAGTAGGGTGCATGGGTTTCAAAACCCGGTGGCCGCCCAGGCAGCAAACAAGGGAGGAGGGCACCCTGCTGCCCTTTCATGGCAGCATCTGTGGCTGTCCTGCTGAGGGGGCCTTTCCATGGGGACCGTGTGCAGTACAAGTTTGGTGTTTTGGAACCGAATAATTAGAACGTGTAAAAATTGTAAATGATGTGGTGGTTTGATTCAAACAAAACAAAACCAAACAAAACAAAAAACCAAGCTCCAAGTTTTTTGCAAATTTAGGTCTTAATATTGAAGGCCTGTGTTCCTTCCACTGTGGCATTGTACGAAGAAATGTGCGGGTTTTTTTTTTTTTTTTTTAATTTGTTTTTTGTTTTTCTTTTTTTTTAGAAAAGATTCCGAAAAATGAGGGAAACAGGAAGCCCAGAGGTGCCCCTGTAGTTTGGCGAAGGCCTTAGGAGGTCACTTGGAAATGCTGCTGGCTGTGAGGGGGGGAGGGGGCAGATGTGCACAGAGCTGTGCAGGCTTGTCCTTTGCATGGATGTTCTTTGTAGAAATCCACCTCGGAGCCATCTCCTGATGTGTAAGAATTTCCCAGACAAACCTTGAGCTAAGCAATGCGTTTTTTCCTTAGGAAATGTTGGTCTTCAGCGATGTTCAAAGCCTGTGTATTTCGGCTAGACTCTGGCTTCAGGTCGGTTCCCCCAAAAGGCTCAGAAGCGACCTGAACCAAACAGTAAGTTTTCCTCCTACCTTGTTCTCCTCATCTACGTTAAGAGTATACTTTAAGAGTATCCTGGCACATACATGTACTGCCTCACCCCTAGCCTCAGTCATGTGTTCCAAGAACTTCTGTCCGTTTATTTATTTGTTTTGGGTAACATTGAATTCGTTTTGACTATGCTGGGTCTTTGCTGCTCGCTGGAAGTTGCTAGGACCTCTGGACTGCAGTCTCCCATCTCTTGCTGACCTCTTGTTGACCTCTGCAGAATCCTGGTTGGTGGGAGCTTGTTAGTTCCTTGTTCCTTACCCGGACCTCCTGTGGTAAGTGTTTTCTCTCCTCTGGGGCCTGCTAAGGGTGGGTGGGCATTGGCATCCCAAAGGTGGCTAGAAGTCAATGATTTAGGCAGGCTTGTGAATAGATATGGGAGAAGGCAATGGCACCCCACTCCAGTACTCTTGCCTGGAAAATCTCATGGACCGAAGAGCCTGGTAGGCTGCAGTCCATGGGGTCGCTCAGAGTCGGGCACGACTGAGCGACTTCACTTTCACATTTCACTTTCATGCATTGGAGGAGGACATGGCAACCCACTCCAGTGTTCTTGCCTAGAGAACCCCAGGGACTGCGGGGCCTGGTGGGCTGCCGTCCATGGGGTCACACAGACTCGGACACGACTGAAACGACTTCGCAGCAGCAGCAGCAGCAGCAGCAGCAGCAGCAGAAGCAGTGCATAGATATCAAAAGGGTTTAGAACAGTCAGGTAGGATCACACAAGTCACCGTGAAGCAATACTTCTCCACTTAGCCAAAGCTAACAAAAGATTTCTCTTCTAGGTCAACCTAGAAGAGATCACGGAAGAGGTAAAGAAACTTAAAATCCATTAGCAAAGGCAGTTCAACCTCTCAAGAAACCTTGTGCTAGGCACAACACTCTTTTCTGGGGGTCCACTTTCCCTACAACCTCCTGATCCCATTCGGTACCCATTCCTTTGCTTCTCCCATCCTGAAACTGCCACCTGGAAGAAAGAACGACGTCGTTTTCCTTCAGAAAATGCGATTTCATGCCACATACCTTCTTTTAATACCAAGTCATACATTTCCCTTCAGCAACCAAGAACTGACTTTTATATTGGCATTCGACAGATTGGTGAACATACCTATCAGTGATAGTAGCGCCCCTCCCCTCCCCCGCACGCACGCACGCACACACACACACACACACACACACACACACACACCCAAGATCAGAACCAAACAAAACAAAAAAAAATTGCTTTCTTACGTTTCACATGTCAGGATGGTGCCAGACACTCTTATTGGATAGTCAAAAATCTCTTTTGTTTCTGTGTAAAAGGGAGGTCCTTTCAAGGCGTGAATGTTTCAGAACTTTAATTTATTTGGAAATGACCCAGCTCTTCAGTACACTGTCGTCACTTAGTTTAGCACAGGATAGAAACTCGGGTAACCAAAACACCTGGAGAAACGATTGTATGTTCAGTTCAGTTCAGTGGCTCAGTCGTGTCTGACTCTTTGGGACCCCGTGGCCTGCAGGACGCTGGGCTTCCGTGTCCATCACCAACTCCAGGGGCTTGCTCAAACTCATGTCCATCGAATCAGTGATGCCATCCAACCATCTTAGCCTCTGTCGTCCCCTTCTCCTCTGCCTTCAATCAAGACTCTCATAGGCAGATATTTTCGAGTGTAATTAGTGTTCATAGTTTATCTAAAAGCTCATATCACATTTAATTTTTCGTTTTGTTCCTGTTCTTTCGAGGTACTTTCTTGTTGACAAGCTTGTGACAGATAGAACGATATAGCAATTTTTACCTTAGAACAAACCGAGGCACTATGAACATTTTGTGCTTCATGTTGATGACTCTTAGACATGTCTACAGTAGAGGAGCAAAAACAAAACTACTAGATATTTCATATTGACTAGTTCCCAGTTCACGGGACTCTGACATTCCCTGAGGTCAAAGTTTTCTTGTATTGGAAGCAGTTGGGTTTGCAAGGGCTGCCTTGTCTTGAGACCATTGAAATAAGAACTCAGAACTTGAGCACTATTATCAAAAATCACAAGGCTCACACTGACACAGACATCAATCCAGACAGACAAGACAAGACATCTTCCAGTTTTCCGCCTGAGATGGAAAAGATTTCTTTGAGCCGTTTTTTCTGGGGAGTGGGGGGTGGGGCTGGCGGCCAGGCAGGCTTTGGGAAGGAGCTCAGGGTTTGGAATTGCATATGAAAAGAACCAGCTTTCCGGGTTCCAAGGAATCAAGTTTCCTTGGAAACCAACTTTGTCCGGTTCTATAGAATATCATGGCCCTCCTAGGTCAGGTCGTCTTTCCTTTCCGTAGCCCTCGTTGGATCCCTGAATTCTAGACAGCTTGGATTGCCTCTGTGGGCTGGATGGATTGTCCTCCCGTTTCACCGGGCGGCGGGAGCGAGGTCCCAGAGGCTCTCCTGGAACCGGGCGTGGGGGCGGGGCTCACCGGGAGCCCGTGGTGAAGGTGGGCAGCGCACCGGGAGCGCGCCCGGGGCGGGGCGAAGCCGGGCGGCGCGGGTCGGGAATCGGGTCGTGGCGGGGATGGGGGGCGGTCCCAGTTGTGCTCCGGGGATCCCCACTGCGGCTGGGAAGGCACCGGGAGCATGGCAGGGGCGGGGCGGCGCGGGGCGGGGGTCGGCTCCTGGCGGGGGTGGGGGAGGGCTTCCCCGTTGTCCTCTCGGGGGTCGCCGTGGCGGCTGGGAACGCCCACTGCGTGCGCTCCTGGGTCCCCAAGGGTCGGCATCCAGTGGGCGCGGCGGAGGGGTGCGGACCACAGGTCAGGGAACTGGGACTGCGTGGAGCAGGGAACCACGTAGTCCGCCCTCTGTTGGCACAACCTGGCGGTCGCAGAAAGGCCTCGCCTTTGGGCTCAAGGCCTTGACCGCTCCACCCCTTTGCTGAAAGGTCAGAGCCGCGCGGTTTTCCCAAGCAGCCGAGTGTCCGCTGCAAGTCCAAGGGCCAGAACCCTGAACTCTGGCCGGCTGGCCCAGCCCTGCTTCTGGCACTTTGGAGGCCAGCGGGCCCTTGACCACCTGCTGGGATGGGAAAGGGAAGGGTCCACGAATTGCACCCTAGAAACTTAGTAGGGTGCATGGGTTTCAAAACCCGGTGGCCGCCCAGGCAGCAAACAAGGGAGGAGGGCACCCTGCTGCCCTTTCATGGCAGCATCTGTGGCTGTCCTGCTGAGGGGGCCTTTCCATGGGGACCGTGTGCAGTACAAGTTTGGTGTTTTGGAACCGAATAATTAGAACGTGTAAAAATTTTAAATGATGTGGTGGTTTGATTCAAACAAAACAAAACCAAACAAAACAAAAAACCAAGCTCCAAGTTTTTTGCAAATTTAGGTCTTAATATTGAAGGCCTGTGTTCCTTCCACTGTGGCATTGTACGAAGAAATGTGCGGGTTTTTTTTTTTTTTTTTTAATTTGTTTTTTGTTTTTCTTTTTTTTTAGAAAAGATTCCGAAAAATGAGGGAAACAGGAAGCCCAGAGGTGCCCCTGTAGTTTGGCGAAGGCCTTAGGAGGTCACTTGGAAATGCTGCTGGCTGTGAGGGGGGGAGGGGGCAGATGTGCACAGAGCTGTGCAGGCTTGTCCTTTGCATGGATGTTCTTTGTAGAAATCCACCTCGGAGCCATCTCCTGATGTGTAAGAATTTCCCAGACAAACCTTGAGCTAAGCAATGCGTTTTTTCCTTAGGAAATGTTGGTCTTCAGCGATGTTCAAAGCCTGTGTATTTCGGCTAGACTCTGGCTTCAGGTCGGTTCCCCCAAAAGGCTCAGAAGCGACCTGAACCAAACAGTAAGTTTTCCTCCTACCTTGTTCTCCTCATCTACGTTAAGAGTATACTTTAAGAGTATCCTGGCACATACATGTACTGCCTCACCCCTAGCCTCAGTCATGTGTTCCAAGAACTTCTGTCCGTTTATTTATTTGTTTTGGGTAACATTGAATTCGTTTTGACTATGCTGGGTCTTTGCTGCTCGCTGGAAGTTGCTAGGACCTCTGGACTGCAGTCTCCCATCTCTTGCTGACCTCTTGTTGACCTCTGCAGAATCCTGGTTGGTGGGAGCTTGTTAGTTCCTTGTTCCTTACCCGGACCTCCTGTGGTAAGTGTTTTCTCTCCTCTGGGGCCTGCTAAGGGTGGGTGGGCATTGGCATCCCAAAGGTGGCTAGAAGTCAATGATTTAGGCAGGCTTGTGAATAGATATGGGAGAAGGCAATGGCACCCCACTCCAGTACTCTTGCCTGGAAAATCCCATGGACCGAAGAGCCTGGTAGGCTGCAGTCCATGGGGTCGCTCAGAGTCGGGCACGACTGAGCGACTTCACTTTCACATTTCACTTTCATGCATTGGAGGAGGACATGGCAACCCACTCCAGTGTTCTTGCCTAGAGAACCCCAGGGACTGCGGGGCCTGGTGGGCTGCCGTCCATGGGGTCACACAGACTCGGACACGACTGAAACGACTTCGCAGCAGCAGCAGCAGCAGCAGCAGCAGCAGCAACAGCAGTGCATAGATATCAAAAGGGTTTAGAACAGTCAGGTAGGATCACACAAGTCACCGTGAAGCAATACTTCTCCACTTAGCCAAAGCTAACAAAAGATTTCTCTTCTAGGTCAACCTAGAAGAGATCACGGAAGAGGTAAAGAAACTTAAAATCCATTAGCAAAGGCAGTTCAACCTCTCAAGAAACCTTGTGCTAGGCACAACACTCTTTTCTGGGGGTCCACTTTCCCTACAACCTCCTGATCCCATTCGGTACCCATTCCTTTGCTTCTCCCATCCTGAAACTGCCACCTGGAAGAAAGAACGACGTCGTTTTCCTTCAGAAAATGCGATTTCATGCCACATACCTTCTTTTAATACCAAGTCATACATTTCCCTTCAGCAACCAAGAACTGACTTTTATATTGGCATTCGACAGATTGGTGAACATACCTATCAGTGATAGTAGCGCCCCTCCCCTCCCCCGCACGCACGCACGCACACACACACACACACACACACACACACCCAAGATCAGAACCAAACAAAACAAAAAAAAATTGCTTTCTTACGTTTCACATGTCAGGATGGTGCCAGACACTCTTATTGGATAGTCAAAAATCTCTTTTGTTTCTGTGTAAAAGGGAGGTCCTTTCAAGGCGTGAATGTTTCAGAACTTTAATTTATTTGGAAATGACCCAGCTCTTCAGTACACTGTCGTCACTTAGTTTAGCACAGGATAGAAACTCGGGTAACCAAAACACCTGGAGAAACGATTGTATGTTCAGTTCAGTTCAGTGGCTCAGTCGTGTCTGACTCTTTGGGACCCCGTGGCCTGCAGGACGCTGGGCTTCCGTGTCCATCACCAACTCCAGGGGCTTGCTCAAACTCATGTCCATCGAATCAGTGATGCCATCCAACCATCTTAGCCTCTGTCGTCCCCTTCTCCTCTGCCTTCAATCAAGACTCTCATAGGCAGATATTTTCGAGTGTAATTAGTGTTCATAGTTTATCTAAAAGCTCATATCACATTTAATTTTTCGTTTTGTTCCTGTTCTTTCGAGGTACTTTCTCGTTGACAAGCTTGTGACAGATAGAACGATATAGCAATTTTTACCTTAGAACAAACCGAGGCACTATGAACATTTTGTGCTTCATGTTGATGACTCTTAGACATGTCTACAGTAGAGGAGCAAAAACAAAACTACTAGATATTTCATATTGACTAGTTCCCAGTTCACGGGACTCTGACATTCCCTGAGGTCAAAGTTTTCTTGTATTGGAAGCAGTTGGGTTTGCAAGGGCTGCCTTGTCTTGAGACCATTGAAATAAGAACTCAGAACTTGAGCACTATTATCAAAAATCACAAGGCTCACACTGACACAGACATCAATCCAGACAGACAAGACAAGACATCTTCCAGTTTTCCGCCTGAGATGGAAAAGATTTCTTTGAGCCGTTTTTTCTGGGGAGTGGGGGGTGGGGCTGGCGGCCAGGCAGGCTTTGGGAAGGAGCTCAGGGTTTGGAATTGCATATGAAAAGAACCAGCTTTCCGGGTTCCAAGGAATCAAGTTTCCTTGGAAACCAACTTTGTCCGGTTCTATAGAATATCATGGCCCTCCTAGGTCAGGTCGTCTTTCCTTTCCGTAGCCCTCGTTGGATCCCTGAATTCTAGACAGCTTGGATTGCCTCTGTGGGCTGGATGGATTGTCCTCCCGTTTCACCGGGCGGCGGGAGCGAGGTCCCAGAGGCTCTCCTGGAACCGGGCGTGGGGGCGGGGCTCACCGGGAGCCCGTGGTGAAGGTGGGCCGCGCACCGGGAGCGCGCCCGGGGCGGGGCGAAGCCGGGCGGCGCGGGTCGGGAATCGGGTCGTGGCGGGGATGGGGGGCGGTCCCAGTTGTGCTCCGGGGATCCCCACTGCGGCTGGGAAGGCACCGGGAGCATGGCAGGGGCGGGGCGGCGCGGGGCGGGGGTCGGCTCCTGGCGGGGGTGGGGGAGGGCTTCCCCGTTGTCCTCTCGGGGGTCGCCGTGGCGGCTGGGAACGCCCACTGCGTGCGCTCCTGGGTCCCCAAGGATCGGCATCCAGTGGGCGCGGCGGAGGGGTGCGGACCACAGGTCAGGGAACTGGGACTGCGTGGAGCAGGGAACCACGTAGTCCGCCCTCTGTTGGCACAACCTGGCGGTCGCAGAAAGGCCTCGCCTTTGGGCTCAAGGCCTTGACCGCTCCACCCCTTTGCTGAAAGGTCAGAGCCGCGCGGTTTTCCCAAGCAGCCGAGTGTCCGCTGCAAGTCCAAGGGCCAGAACCCTGAACTCTGGCCGGCTGGCCCAGCCCTGCTTCTGGCACTTTGGAGGCCAGCGGGCCCTTGACCACCTGCTGGGATGGGAAAGGGAAGGGTCCACGAATTGCACCCTAGAAACTTAGTAGGGTGCATGGGTTTCAAAACCCGGTGGCCGCCCAGGCAGCAAACAAGGGAGGAGGGCACCCTGCTGCCCTTTCATGGCAGCATCTGTGGCTGTCCTGCTGAGGGGGCCTTTCCATGGGGACCGTGTGCAGTACAAGTTTGGTGTTTTGGAACCGAATAATTAGAACGTGTAAAAATTTTAAATGATGTGGTGGTTTGATTCAAACAAAACAAAACCAAACAAAACAAAAAACCAAGCTCCAAGTTTTTTGCAAATTTAGGTCTTAATATTGAAGGCCTGTGTTCCTTCCACTGTGGCATTGTACGAAGAAATGTGCGGGTTTTTTTTTTTTTTTTTTAATTTGTTTTTTGTTTTTCTTTTTTTTTAGAAAAGATTCCGAAAAATGAGGGAAACAGGAAGCCCAGAGGTGCCCCTGTAGTTTGGCGAAGGCCTTAGGAGGTCACTTGGAAATGCTGCTGGCTGTGAGGGGGGGAGGGGGCAGATGTGCACAGAGCTGTGCAGGCTTGTCCTTTGCATGGATGTTCTTTGTAGAAATCCACCTCGGAGCCATCTCCTGATGTGTAAGAATTTCCCAGACAAACCTTGAGCTAAGCAATGCGTTTTTTCCTTAGGAAATGTTGGTCTTCAGCGATGTTCAAAGCCTGTGTATTTCGGCTAGACTCTGGCTTCAGGTCGGTTCCCCCAAAAGGCTCAGAAGCGACCTGAACCAAACAGTAAGTTTTCCTCCTACCTTGTTCTCCTCATCTACGTTAAAAGTACACTTTAAGAGTATCCTGGCACATACATGTACTGCCTCACCCCTAGCCTCAGTCATGTGTTCCAAGAACTTCTGTCCGTTTATTTATTTGTTTTGGGTAACATTGAATTCGTTTTGACTATGCTGGGTCTTTGCTGCTCGCTGGAAGTTGCTAGGACCTCTGGACTGCAGTCTCCCATCTCTTGCTGACCTCTTGTTGACCTCTGCAGAATCCTGGTTGGTGGGAGCTTGTTAGTTCCTTGTTCCTTACCCGGACCTCCTGTGGTAAGTGTTTTCTCTCCTCTGGGGCCTGCTAAGGGTGGGTGGGCATTGGCATCCCAAAGGTGGCTAGAAGTCAACGATTTAGGCAGGCTTGTGAATAGATATGGGAGAAGGCAATGGCACCCCACTCCAGTACTCTTGCCTGGAAAATCCCATGGACCGAAGAGCCTGGTAGGCTGCAGTCCATGGGGTCGCTCAGAGTCGGGCACGACTGAGCGACTTCACTTTCACATTTCACTTTCATGCATTGGAGGAGGACATGGCAACCCACTCCAGTGTTCTTGCCTAGAGAACCCCAGGGACTGCGGGGCCTGGTGGGCTGCCGTCCATGGGGTCACACAGACTCGGACACGACTGAAACGACTTCGCAGCAGCAGCAGCAGCAGCAGCAGCAGCAGCAGCAGAAGCAGTGCATAGATATCAAAAGGGTTTAGAACAGTCAGGTAGGATCACACAAGTCACCGTGAAGCAATACTTCTCCACTTAGCCAAAGCTAACAAAAGATTTCTCTTCTAGGTCAACCTAGAAGAGATCACGGAAGAGGTAAAGAAACTTAAAATCCATTAGCAAAGGCAGTTCAACCTCTCAAGAAACCTTGTGCTAGGCACAACACTCTTTTCTGGGGGTCCACTTTCCCTACAACCTCCTGATCCCATTCGGTACCCATTCCTTTGCTTCTCCCATCCTGAAACTGCCACCTGGAAGAAAGAACGACGTCGTTTTCCTTCAGAAAATGCGATTTCATGCCACATACCTTCTTTTAATACCAAGTCATACATTTCCCTTCAGCAACCAAGAACTGACTTTTATATTGGCATTCGACAGATTGGTGAACATACCTATCAGTGATAGTAGCGCCCCTCCCCTCCCCCGCACGCACGCACACACACACACACACACACACACACACACACACACACACACCCAAGATCAGAACCAAACAAAACAAAAAAAAATTGCTTTCTTACGTTTCACATGTCAGGATGGTGCCAGACACTCTTATTGGATAGTCAAAAATCTCTTTTGTTTCTGTGTAAAAGGGAGGTCCTTTCAAGGCGTGAATGTTTCAGAACTTTAATTTATTTGGAAATGACCCAGCTCTTCACTACACTGTCGTCACTTAGTTTAGCACAGGATAGAAACTCGGGTAACCAAAACACCTGGAGAAACGATTGTATGTTCAGTTCAGTTCAGTGGCTCAGTCGTGTCTGACTCTTTGGGACCCCGTGGCCTGCAGGACGCTGGGCTTCCGTGTCCATCACCAACTCCAGGGGCTTGCTCAAACTCATGTCCATCGAATCAGTGATGCCATCCAACCATCTTAGCCTCTGTCGTCCCCTTCTCCTCTGCCTTCAATCAAGACTCTCATAGGCAGATATTTTCGAGTGTAATTAGTGTTCATAGTTTATCTAAAAGCTCATATCACATTTAATTTTTCGTTTTGTTCCTGTTCTTTCGAGGTACTTTCTTGTTGACAAGCTTGTGACAGATAGAACGATATAGCAATTTTTACCTTAGAACAAACCGAGGCACTATGAACATTTTGTGCTTCATGTTGATGACTCTTAGACATGTCTACAGTAGAGGAGCAAAAACAAAACTACTAGATATTTCATATTGACTAGTTCCCAGTTCACGGGACTCTGACATTCCCTGAGGTCAAAGTTTTCTTGTATTGGAAGCAGTTGGGTTTGCAAGGGCTGCCTTGTCTTGAGACCATTGAAATAAGAACTCAGAACTTGAGCACTATTATCAAAAATCACAAGGCTCACACTGACACAGACATCAATCCAGACAGACAAGACAAGACATCTTCCAGTTTTCCGCCTGAGATGGAAAAGATTTCTTTGAGCCGTTTTTTCTGGGGAGTGGGGGGTGGGGCTGGCGGCCAGGCAGGCTTTGGGAAGGAGCTCAGGGTTTGGAATTGCATATGAAAAGAACCAGCTTTCCGGGTTCCAAGGAATCAAGTTTCCTTGGAAACCAACTTTGTCCGGTTCTATAGAATATCATGGCCCTCCTAGGTCAGGTCGTCTTTCCTTTCCGTAGCCCTCGTTGGATCCCTGAATTCTAGACAGCTTGGATTGCCTCTGTGGGCTGGATGGATTGTCCTCCCGTTTCACCGGGCGGCGGGAGCGAGGTCCCAGAGGCTCTCCTGGAACCGGGCGTGGGGGCGGGGCTCACCGGGAGCCCGTGGTGAAGGTGGGCCGCGCACCGGGAGCGCGCCCGGGGCGGGGCGAAGCCGGGCGGCGCGGGTCGGGAATCGGGTCGTGGCGGGGATGGGGGGCGGTCCCAGTTGTGCTCCGGGGATCCCCACTGCGGCTGGGAAGGCACCGGGAGCATGGCAGGGGCGGGGCGGCGCGGGGCGGGGGTCGGCCTCAGGCGGGGGTGGGGGAGGGCTTCCCCGTTGTCCTCTCGGGGGTCGCCGTGGCGGCTGGGAACGCCCACTGCGTGCGCTCCTGGGTCCCCAAGGGTCGGCATCCAGTGGGCGCGGCGGAGGGGTGCGGACCACAGGTCAGGGAACTGGGACTGCGTGGAGCAGGGAACCACGTAGTCCGCCCTCTGTTGGCACAACCTGGCGGTCGCAGAAAGGCCTCGCCTTTGGGCTCAAGGCCTTGACCGCTCCACCCCTTTGCTGAAAGGTCAGAGCCGCGCGGTTTTCCCAAGCAGCCGAGTGTCCGCTGCAAGTCCAAGGGCCAGAACCCTGAACTCTGGCCGGCTGGCCCAGCCCTGCTTCTGGCACTTTGGAGGCCAGCGGGCCCTTGACCACCTGCTGGGATGGGAAAGGGAAGGGTCCACGAATTGCACCCTAGAAACTTAGTAGGGTGCATGGGTTTCAAAACCCGGTGGCCGCCCAGGCAGCAAACAAGGGAGGAGGGCACCCTGCTGCCCTTTCATGGCAGCATCTGTGGCTGTCCTGCTGAGGGGGCCTTTCCATGGGGACCGTGTGCAGTACAAGTTTGGTGTTTTGGAACCGAATAATTAGAACGTGTAAAAATTTTAAATGATGTGGTGGTTTGATTCAAACAAAACAAAACCAAACAAAACAAAAAACCAAGCTCCAAGTTTTTTTGCAAATTTAGGTCTTAATATTGAAGGCCTGTGTTCCTTCCACTGTGGCATTGTACGAAGAAATGTGCGGGTTTTTTTTTTTTTTTTTTAATTTGTTTTTTGTTTTTCTTTTTTTTTAGAAAAGATTCCGAAAAATGAGGGAAACAGGAAGCCCAGAGGTGCCCCTGTAGTTTGGCGAAGGCCTTAGGAGGTCACTTGGAAATGCTGCTGGCTGTGAGGGGGGGAGGGGGCAGATGTGCACAGAGCTGTGCAGGCTTGTCCTTTGCATGGATGTTCTTTGTAGAAATCCACCTCGGAGCCATCTCCTGATGTGTAAGAATTTCCCAGACAAACCTTGAGCTAAGCAATGCGTTTTTTCCTTAGGAAATGTTGGTCTTCAGCGATGTTCAAAGCCTGTGTATTTCGGCTAGACTCTGGCTTCAGGTCGGTTCCCCCAAAAGGCTCAGAAGCGACCTGAACCAAACAGTAAGTTTTCCTCCTACCTTGTTCTCCTCATCTACGTTAAGAGTATACTTTAAGAGTATCCTGGCACATACATGTACTGCCTCACCCCTAGCCTCAGTCATGTGTTCCAAGAACTTCTGTCCGTTTATTTATTTGTTTTGGGTAACATTGAATTCGTTTTGACTATGCTGGGTCTTTGCTGCTCGCTGGAAGTTGCTAGGACCTCTGGACTGCAGTCTCCCATCTCTTGCTGACCTCTTGTTGACCTCTGCAGAATCCTGGTTGGTGGGAGCTTGTTAGTTCCTTGTTCCTTACCCGGACCTCCTGTGGTAAGTGTTTTCTCTCCTCTGGGGCCTGCTAAGGGTGGGTGGGCATTGGCATCCCAAAGGTGGCTAGAAGTCAATGATTTAGGCAGGCTTGTGAATAGATATGGGAGAAGGCAATGGCACCCCACTCCAGTACTCTTGCCTGGAAAATCCCATGGACCGAAGAGCCTGGTAGGCTGCAGTCCATGGGGTCGCTCAGAGTCGGGCACGACTGAGCGACTTCACTTTCACATTTCACTTTCATGCATTGGAGGAGGACATGGCAACCCACTCCAGTGTTCTTGCCTAGAGAACCCCAGGGACTGCGGGGCCTGGTGGGCTGCCGTCCATGGGGTCACACAGACTCGGACACGACTGAAACGACTTCGCAGCAGCAGCAGCAGCAGCAGCAGCAGCAGCAACAGTGCATAGATATCAAAAGGGTTTAGAACAGTCAGGTAGGATCACACAAGTCACCGTGAAGCAATACTTCTCCACTTAGCCAAAGCTAACAAAAGATTTCTCTTCTAGGTCAACCTAGAAGAGATCACGGAAGAGGTAAAGAAACTTAAAATCCATTAGCAAAGGCAGTTCAACCTCTCAAGAAACCTTGTGCTAGGCACAACACTCTTTTCTGGGGGTCCACTTTCCCTACAACCTCCTGATCCCATTCGGTACCCATTCCTTTGCTTCTCCCATCCTGAAACTGCCACCTGGAAGAAAGAACGACGTCGTTTTCCTTCAGAAAATGCGATTTCATGCCACATACCTTCTTTTAATACCAAGTCATACATTTCCCTTCAGCAACCAAGAACTGACTTTTATATTGGCATTCGACAGATTGGTGAACATACCTATCAGTGATAGTAGCGCCCCTCCCCTCCCCCGCACGCACGCGCACACACACACACACACACACACACACACACCCAAGATCAGAACCAAACAAAACAAAAAAAAATTGCTTTCTTACGTTTCACATGTCAGGATGGTGCCAGACACTCTTATTGGATAGTCAAAAATCTCTTTTGTTTCTGTGTAAAAGGGAGGTCCTTTCAAGGCGTGAATGTTTCAGAACTTTAATTTATTTGGAAATGACCCAGCTCTTCAGTACACTGTCGTCACTTAGTTTAGCACAGGATAGAAACTCGGGTAACCAAAACACCTGGAGAAACGATTGTATGTTCAGTTCAGTTCAGTGGCTCAGTCGTGTCTGACTCTTTGGGACCCCGTGGCCTGCAGGACGCTGGGCTTCCGTGTCCATCACCAACTCCAGGGGCTTGCTCAAACTCATGTCCATCGAATCAGTGATGCCATCCAACCATCTTAGCCTCTGTCGTCCCCTTCTCCTCTGCCTTCAATCAAGACTCTCATAGGCAGATATTTTCGAGTGTAATTAGTGTTCATAGTTTATCTAAAAGCTCATATCACATTTAATTTTTCGTTTTGTTCCTGTTCTTTCGAGGTACTTTCTTGTTGACAAGCTTGTGACAGATAGAACGATATAGCAATTTTTACCTTAGAACAAACCGAGGCACTATGAACATTTTGTGCTTCATGTTGATGACTCTTAGACATGTCTACAGTAGAGGAGCAAAAACAAAACTACTAGATATTTCATATTGACTAGTTCCCAGTTCACGGGACTCTGACATTCCCTGAGGTCAAAGTTTTCTTGTATTGGAAGCAGTTGGGTTTGCAAGGGCTGCCTTGTCTTGAGACCATTGAAATAAGAACTCAGAACTTGAGCACTATTATCAAAAATCACAAGGCTCACACTGACACAGACATCAATCCAGACAGACAAGACAAGACATCTTCCAGTTTTCCGCCTGAGATGGAAAAGATTTCTTTGAGCCGTTTTTTCTGGGGAGTGGGGGGTGGGGCTGGCGGCCAGGCAGGCTTTGGGAAGGAGCTCAGGGTTTGGAATTGCATATGAAAAGAACCAGCTTTCCGGGTTCCAAGGAATCAAGTTTCCTTGGAAACCAACTTTGTCCGGTTCTATAGAATATCATGGCCCTCCTAGGTCAGGTCGTCTTTCCTTTCCGTAGCCCTCGTTGGATCCCTGAATTCTAGACAGCTTGGATTGCCTCTGTGGGCTGGATGGATTGTCCTCCCGTTTCACCGGGCGGCGGGAGCGAG